>NW_028318883.1:0-7500 GCF_062004578.1 Staurois parvus
GGTAGATGTATGGTGATGATGGGGGGGTAAGTAGATGTATGGTGATGAGGGGGGGTAGGTAGGTGTATGGTGATGATGGGGGGGTAGGTAGGTGTATGGTGATGATGGGGGGGTAGGTAGGTGTATGGTGATGATGGGGGGTAGGTAGGTGTATGGTGATGATGGGAGGGGTAGGTAGGTGTATGGTCATGATGGGGGGGTAGGTAGGTGTATGGTGATGATGGGGGGGTAGGTAGATGTATGGTCATGATGGGGGGGTAGGTAGATGTATGGTGATGGGGGGTAGGTAGGTGTATGGTGATGATGGGGGGGTAGGTAGATGTATGGTGATGATGGGGGGGTAGGTAGGTGTATGGTGATGATGGGGGGGTAGGTAGATGTATGGTGATGATGGGGGGGTAGGTAGGTGTATGGTGATGATGGGGGGGTAGGTAGATGTATGGTGATGATGGGGGGGTAGGTAGATGTATGGTCATGATGGGGGGGTAGGTAGATGTATGGTGATGGGGGGGTAGGTAGGTGTATGGTGATGATGGGGGGGGGTAGGTAGATGTGACGATGGGGGGGTAGGTAGATGTATGGTGATGATTGGGGGGGTAGGTAGATGTATGGTCATGATGGGGGGGTAGGTAGATGTATGGTGATGATGGGGGGGGTAGGTAGGTGTATGGTGATGATGGGGGGGGTAGGTAGATGTATGGTGATGATGGGGGGGGTAGGTAGATGTATGGTCATGATGGGGGGGTAGGTAGATGTATGGTGATGATGGGGGGGTAGGTAGATGTATGGTGATGATGGGGGGGTAGGTAGGTGTATGGTGATGATGGGGGGGTAGGTAGATGTATGGTGATGATGGGGGGTAGGTAGGTGTATGGTGATGATGGGGGGGTAGGTAGATGTATGGTGATGATGGGGGGGTAGGTAGGTGTATGGTGATGGGGGGGGGGGTAGGTAGGTGTATGGTGATGATGGGGGGGTAGGTAGGTGTATGGTGATGATGGGAGGGGTAGGTAGGTGTATGGTGATGATGGGGGGGTAGGTAGGTGTATGGTGATGATGGGGGGGGTAGGTAGATGTATTGTCATGATGGGGGGGGTAGGTAGATGTATGGTGATGGGGGGGGGGTAGGTAGGTGTATGGTGATGATGGGGGGGTAGGTAGATGTATGGTGATGATGGGGGGGGGGTAGGTAGATGTATGGTCATGATGGGGGGGGGGTAGGTAGATGTATGGTGATGATGGGGGGGGGTAGGTAGGTGTATGGTGATGATGGGGGGGTAGGTAGATGTATGGTGATGATGGGGGGGTAGGTAGATGTATGGTCATGATGGGGGGGGGTAGGTAGATGTATGGTGATGATGGGGGGGTAGGTAGGTGTATGGTGATGATGGGGGGGGTAGGTAGATGTATGGTGATGATGGGGGGGTAGGTAGATGTATGGTGATGATGGGGGGGGGGGGTAGGTAGATGTATGGTGATGATGGGGGGGTAGGTAGATGTATGGTGATGATGGGGGGGGTAGGTAGGTGTATGGTGATGATGGGGGGGGTAGGTAGATGTATGGTGATGATGGGGGGGGGGGTAGGTAGGTGTATGGTCATGATGGGGGGGGTAGGTAGATGTATGGTCATGATGGGAGGGGGGGTAGGCAGGTGTATGGTGATGATAGGGGGGGTAGGTAGATGTATGGTGATGATGGGGGGGTAGGCAGGTGTATGGTGATGATGGGGGGGGGTAGGTAGGTGTAGATGATTGGTGGAGGAGGGGGCGGGGTCCGATTGGTCCTCTCGCTCTCCGGTAGTGTATCGCGGTCTCTATGGGAACGCCGGGAGCGGAGGGAGGAGGGGAGGAGACGGCCATCAGCCGGGACGGATCCGGGAGAGGAAGGTGAGCGGAGATCGGTGTGCGGGGCTGTCGTCGCTCGGTGTGTATGGATATATGTGTGTCGGTGTCCTCATACATGCTCGGGGTGATGGAGAGGAGATCAGTCATCATGGTGACGGGTGTATATACAGGGGGTACACCGGGGGGTACAGGGATCGCTGATGTGTGGAAGAGAGGTCGGTGATGGGATGTATGGAGGGGGGGGTGATGGGATAATGTATCGGGGGGTGAAGGGATGGATGTAGGAGGGGGGATGATGGGAGGGATGGGGGAGGTGATGGGATATATGGAGGGGTGATGCGATGTATGGATGGGGGGGTTATGGGATGTATGGAGGGGAGAGTGATGCGATGTATGGAGGGGGGAGTGGGGGGTTATGGGATGTATGGAGGGGTAGGGATGTGATGTATGGAGGGGTATGAGGGGGGATGGGGGCTGATGGGATGTATGGAGGGGTATAAGGGGGGATGGGGGCTGATGGGATGTATGGAGGGGTATAAGGGGGGATGGGGGCTGATGGGATGTATGGAGGGGTGGGGGGGGTGATGTATGGAGGGGTGGGGGGGGTGATGTATGGAGGGGTATGAGGGGGGATGATGGGATGTATGGATGCGTAGGGGGGTGATGCGATGTATGGTGGGGTAGGAGGGGGCATGGAATGTATGGAGGGGTATGAGAAGCGGGGGTCAGTGGGATGTATGGAGGGGTAGGGGGGTGATGGGATGTATGGAGGGGTAGGAGAAGCAGGGGGGGGGGTGATCTCCTGTATTATTGAGTTTCTCCTAGGATGATGTCTATTCTATAATCCCCCCCATGGATGACATGTAATAATGATGATGGGGGAAGGGGGGGTGTATTATGTATGGACAGAGATCCTCCCCTCCTGCACACAGGGGATCCTCCGTCTCTCCCCGTATTGAGATAAGCGTCTCCCCTCTGCTGTGCCCCATGGGGGGAGATTGCCCTTCACTTCCCATCCCAGAGACACAACAGGAAGTGAGTGGAGATTACTACAACGTAATAGGGTCCCCATCAGAACATTGCCCTCCCCTGCTGTCCCTGTGAGTGATGGATAGAAGAGGGTTCCTCCCCGTATATGTCTGTGATTACACCCAGGTGAAGGGGATCATCCTACAGCTGGGATCATACACCTGATATGATGATTGGGTCAGCTGTGCCGTGATCTGTGGCAGATTTCTGTGCATTGTGTTGTATCCATTGGCATGCAGTTTCATGTTTATCTGTTACAGAGCATTTTGCATTCTATTTCCTTTTTTCTCACTTCATATTCCATGCATGTTTTCCTCACCTCATTCAATCTGCTGCGGGTGCCAATCACCAGCACAGAGCACCAGGTCCCATAGCACCGCAGTACCATGCGATTTAGTGCAGTACATATTTAGAAGTAGTGCATGTACTATGTTTTCTGTGGGCCAGTGCAATCTGCAGCCCTTTCAAATGAATGGACTGCAAAATTGCACCCCTTGGAACACACAGACGGTGTTCCTGTACGATCCCAGGGTGAACCAGTCCTTACAGCAGAACTAAAAGTACACATACTTCCCTTCATTTCCATGATCCAATACCTGTGGGGTCCCTTACCAGCATCTCCTCCCCAGGGTTTTTTTTTATTTTTTTTTTAATTCATTTTGGATAGAGCAAGGGAGGGTTATAACCCATGTCACTTTTTTGCCATCTGTTTCCCATTGTGGAGATTTCCCTTCACTTCGTGTGCCATAGCCAAACAGGAAGTGAGAGGAAATCCCTGCAAATTAATGGAATTCCTTGGGGACTTCCAGATCACCAAAACTGGTGTCCCTATTGGAAGATTCCCCTCCTATTACTTTTCTAGGGACAACCCAAAATTTTTACTTTCACTTTCGATGGTAATGGTAAACAGGACAAATAGGGTGACAGACAGCAATAACAACATAATAGGGGTTATACGCTCTCACCACTCTGTCCAAAACTACAAAAAAAATAGTTATACTTTAATTTAAAAAGTTAGGAGGGGGGATGATGGGATGTATGGAGGGGTAGGATGGGGGAGTGATGGGATGTATGGAGGGGTAGGATGGGGGAGTGATGGGATGTATGGAGGGGTAGGATGGGGGAGTGATGGGATGTATGGAGGGGTAGGATGGAGGAGTGATGGGATGTATGGAGGGGTAGGATGGGGGAGTGATGGGATGTATGGAGGGGTAGGATGGAGGAGTGATGGGATGTATGGAGGGGTAGGATGGGGGAGTGATGGGATGTATTGAGGGGTAGGAGAGGGGATGATGGGATGTATGGAGGGGTAGGATGGGGGAGTGATGGGATGTATGGAGGGGTAGGATGGGGGAGTGATGGGATGTATGGAGGGGTAGGATGGGGGAGTGATGGGATGTATGGAGGGGTAGGAGAGGGGATGATGGGATGTATGGAGGGGTAGGAGAGGGGATGATGGGATGTATGGAGGGGTAGGAGAGGGGATGATGGGATGTATGGAGGGGTGGGAGGGGGATGAGATGTATGGAGGGATGGGGGAGGTGATGGGATAATGTATCGGGGGGGGTGAAGGGATGTGTGGAGGGGGGAGGTGAAGGGATGTGTGGAGGGGGTGAAGGGATATATGGAGGGGTGATGGGATGTATGGAGGGATAGGGGGGTGATGCGATGTATGGAGGGGTAAGAGGGGGGATGGGGGGGGGGTCATGGGATGTATGGAGGGGTAAGAGGGGGGATGGGGGGGGGTCATGGGATGTATGGAGGGGTAGGAGGGGCGTGATGGGATGTATGGAGTGGTAGGTGGGGGAATTGGGGTGATGGGATGTATGGATGCGTTGGGGGATGATGCAATGTATGGAGGGGTAGGAGGGAGGATGGAGGTGTGATGGGATGCATGGGGGGGGGGGGTGATGGGATTTATGGAGGGGTAGGGGGTGATGAGATGTATGGAGGGGTAGGAGAGGCGGGGGGGGGGGGGGGTGATGGGATGTATGGAGGGGTATGGGGGTGATGAGGGGTAGGGGTTGGAATGGTGGGGGGGTGATGGGATGTATGGAGGAGTAGGAGAAGCGGGGGGGGGGGGTGATCTGATGTATGGAGGGGGGGGTGATCTCCTGTATTATTGAGTTTCTCCTAGGATGATGTCTATTCTATAGTCCCCCCCATGGATGACATGTAATAATGATGATGTATGGATGGGGTGGGGGAAGGGGGGTGTATTATGTATGGACAGAGATCCTCCCCTCCTGTATACTTTAGTTATACTTTAATTTAAAAAATGAAGATTTCTTATGTTATAGGAAACATCCAGAAATGTGAACTGTGCCTAACCAGTGCCCTGAAATGGTCCCCCTTGTCTTGGATTCCTCCTAAAAAAAAAAAATGGTGATGTCACTACTGTGTTCCTCACTGTTCTCTTTGCTGGAGGCTCAGAAATGAGGAAGCAAAGTCCTGCCTCTGCCAAGATGACCTCCTCCATACAGAGACACAATAAAGAACAGGATCTGATAGGTCAGTAATGTTTAAAGGTCAGCTGCAGGGAGTCCACATACAATACAGGTGACCAGTCCTTTTGTCCTCCTCCTGCCGATTTTTGGGCAGAGTTCAGTCCCTCTTACATGTGTATTGGATAGCAGGTGTTGGTCGCTGGATTCTGTAGTGACATAGTGACCAGCAGAGGTGCCCGGATCTGACCTGTTGTCTTAGAGAAGTGACAGGCTCACATCAGTGATAGATCTACTGTATTTGGAGACTGGGAAGGAGACTGTGAGTCCCAATTCCAGTCGTTTGTCCAAGTAGGAAGCCTGTCCATTCCAGTGGGCTGCCCTATTTATTTATTTATTTCAGGTACTTATATAGCGTTGTCAATTTACGCAGCACTTTACATATATATTGTACATTCACATCAGTCCCTAACCCTCAAGGGGTGTACAATCTAAGGTCACAAAAATAGAACAGAAACAAGCCACCTAAAATGACACAAATAGCTGGTGTCATTGTCATATCTCCGACTCACTTATACAAGTGTGGATCCATAAACCCAAGAAAATGCATACCAAACAATATGGTAGTGTGACAAGGGCACTCCTACCTGAAAAAAGAAGGTTACTAAATGATCCACGCGGAGTAATATGGATTCAAAATATCCAGGCAATACTTTATTTGATCACATAGATCATAAGGAGGTTAAACATGAGCACGGTGAACATGTCAAACAAAATAAAATCATGTTAAAAAGCACTTGGCGTCTTCATTATAGGGTCATCTTAGCAAGTAGAGCACCATATAGGGCAATATAGAGTAATGGTGAGGTAGTTTCGCCTAGATTTCCATGGATTTCCAGTTTATATTGGAGTAAGCCATGTATTCAGCAGATATGTTCCCAATATATGTCAGGAGCCTCCTGGTATATGGAAGCTGGAATACAAAAATACACAATGTGTATAAGAAAATATAGGAGCTGAATCGCATCCAAGCCTCACCAAGCCTCCCTCTACAGTAATTCGTGGACACTTCTATTACCTTCTCAGTTATGAGACTGTCATACCGACTTCTCAAATGTAGGGACTTCCTGGGTAGCCACCCCAAGTGAAACAAAGTCCACAGTACCAGATGATTCTGAGGATATATATAAAAAGATAAGTGTATATATCACAGGCATCAAGTAACCCCTGAAAATAAGGAACACAATATGAGTATATTACCATCAATAAAGATCAAGAAGACTCCCGTCGACTTGAAATAGGATCAGGTCCTTGATGCTTGTTTAGAGATGTATAAGGGGGTGGGAAGCCAGGTAGTCACAATACGTAAATTCCAGACACATATAGTGTATATATAGCAGGCCGTGTGTACCCAGGAAGTCCCTACATTTGAGAAGTCGGTATGACAGTCTCATAACTGAGAAGGTAATAGAAGTGTCCACGAATTACTGTAGAGGGAGGCTTGGATGCGATTCGGCTCCTACATTTTCTTATACACATTGTGTATTTTTGTATTCCAGCTTCCATATACCAGGAGGCTCCTGACATATATTGGGAACATATCTGCTGAATACATGGCTTACTCCAATATAAACTGGAAATCCATGGAAATCTAGGCGAAACTACCTCACCATTACTCTATATTGCCCTATATGGTGCTCTACTTGCTAAGATGACCCTATAATGAAGACGCCAAGTGCTTTTTAACATGATTTTATTTTGTTTGACATGTTCACCGTGCTCATGTTTAACCTCCTTATGATCTATGTGATCAAATAAAGTATTGCCTGGATTTTTTGAATCCATATTACTCCGCGTGGATCATTTAGTAACCTTCTTTTTTCAGGTAGGAGTGCCCTTGTCACACTACCATATTGTTTGGTACAATCTAAGGTCCCTAACTCACATTCATGCATACACATACTAGGGACAATTTAGACAGGAGCCAATTAACCTACCAGCATGTCTTTGGAGTGTGGGAGGAAACCCACGCAAGCACAGGGAGAACATGCAAACTCCATGCAGGAGGCGCCATGGTCGGGAATCAAACCCATGACCCATTTACTGCAAGGCAGACGTGCTAACCACTAAGCCACTGTGCCGCCCTATGTGCAACAAACGTGGCACAGGATGTGGTGTATAT
>NW_028318883.1:987500-1012500 GCF_062004578.1 Staurois parvus
GAAACTACAAATACCATCGCTTATAGGAGTTGCATGTGGATGTCATAAGCTTGCAGGACCTCATGGAATTTTGTAGTTTCGTAAGAGTTGGCAAGGCTTGCTGAGGTTGCCTACACCTGATTTAGTGTCATGCTTTTGAGAACAGTGGAATTCTTCTAAGCTTGATATTCTATATCTAATAGATGCCCTCTGCTGCTTCCTTCTGCCAATGGTGTTCACTGTGAATGGAGTGGTACTGATTTTTTTTTTCTTGTTCTTTTCCAACTTTATTGAAATTTCACAAAGGGACATTTTCATTCATTCTTCTTCACTTTAGCAAGTTGTATTGCGGTGTACTGCAGTGAAACAAGAGCTGAAAACTTGAAAAAAGTACAGCATGCCCTACCTGTGTTCAGCGTACACCACTGCGGACTGAGCAGAATTAATAGCACATAAGGCAAATTGCGTTTTATCAATGTGTGGGCCTATGTTGGGCAAGACCAGGGTGGATAAAAAATTAATGATTTAAAAAAAATAAAAATAATTTTTTTTTTTTTAATTTAAATTGTATTTTTATTTTAAATTGGGTTTTTTTTTTTCAATAAAATGCTTTTGGAGTAAAAAAAATCTATCTAAAGATAGTTTTCTATTTAGGATACATTAATAATTTAGTTTATTCAGCGAAATGGAGCTTAGTTACGTAGCGTGAGGCTGTATATTCTACAATATTTACATTTTCGGTGAACTCATTCAATGAATCCAGATAACCTGCACCACATTGATGCATTCACACAATTTCACAGTAACCATGAGGAAAACCCTGAAATAAAAGAATTGGAGTGGTTCTCCAGCTATTTGTGATCAACCTAAAATCTGTTCTGAGATCGCTGTTTTACTAACCTGACAGCTTATTATTCTAAAATGGAAACCTTAATTTGGTTTGTAAATATTAAGGATTTTAACTACCAGCAAGAATGAGTCGGATTCCTTACATTTAAAGAGCACCTGTCATTGTAGATCCATCATGGCAGCGCCTGTTAGCGGGCATCCACTCACCTGCTGCCGCCACGTCTCTCACCTTGTTGTGCCGCATCACCAGCCGTCCCATTAAAGTGAATGGGACTGTCGGTGAGTCAACAGCGGGTCAGAGGAGGAGCCGCTGCAGGACAGAGATGATAGCTGTTCTTTAAAATTCTGATTTGAATCGAGTCTTTTCACTAGTCATTTAAATCCACTTGTTTTCAATCAAATCCACCCTGGACAAGACTGGCCAGCACAGCTCCGTGCATATGGTGTGAACGTAGATTGGCATCAGATTTGTGATGCAGGACGGCACTGACGCGGTAGCAGGCATGTTATGTCGGAATTAGTGTGCTGTAACCCTGATTGAGGCTCCATGTAAACGTCTAGTTACTGGACATCTAGAACAGGCCATGCTAGGCCATGTCCTCCCAGCTGTGGTGAGGTGCCTATTTTACGGGCGGAGACCGCGGGACACATACAAGCACTGGCTGTTTCAGAAGACATATTACCACCGTTTATAGATCCTGCAGCCGCTGTCTCCTAATAACACGATTAACCATTGCTTTTCCCAATGTGCGTAAAGCTCCTTGAAGTAAATTTTCCTGTGTACATCCTCCTCGCCTGCCTCTTGCCACAGAAGGATGTTGAAGCTCGTGCGTCTGCTGCGAGGGTTAACATGTTGGCAGTGCTCGTGTTCTGTTCCCCGGTGCACAGATTGATACCGCTTTGCCGGTGGATTTGCCAAGACAGAAGATGCTGTGTGTGTCAGTGCCGGCTGCGTCCTCCCACTTACAGTGTGTCTATTCCTCTGTTCCAGAAAGTCTCAGAACCTGACCATACTAATTGACTCTGTATGTTTCTGTGCGAGAGGGGAAGTGACTGCCTTATAAGGGCGCTGCATCACGTGATTCCACCATGGACATGGATGGGACGACTGCCACCATTCACATTGCTTTTCCTGGTTCATTAGAAATGTGGGTTAGATACTTGCTGCATTCAGTGGCCTGACAGGAAATGGCCACCATGCTAGCCAGGAAACATGGCCACCATGCTAGCCAGGAAACATGGCCACCATGCTAGCCAGGAAACATGGCCACCATGCTAGCCAGGAAACATGGCCACCATGCTAGCCAGGAAACATGGCCACCATGCTAGCCAGGAATCATGGCCACCATGCTAGCCAGGAATCATGGCCACCATGCTAGCCAGGAATCATGGCCACCATGCTAGCCAGGAATCATGGCCACCATGCTAGCCAGGAATCATGGCCACCATGCTAGCCAGGAATCATGGCCACCATGCTAGCCAGGAATCATGGCCATCATGCTAGCCAGGAATCATAGCCACCATGCTAGCCAGGAATCATGGCCACCATGCTAGCCAGGAATCATGGCCACCATGCTAGCCAGGAATCATGGCCACCATGCTAGCCAGGAAACATGGCCACCATGCTAGCCAGGAAACATGGCCACCATGCTAGCCAGGAAACATGGCCACCATGCTAGCCAGGAAACATGGCCACCATGCTAGCCAGGAAACATGGCCACCATGCTAGCCAGGAAACATGGCCACCATGCCAGCCAGGAAACATGGCCACCATGCCAGCCAGGAAACATGGCCACCATGCCAGCCAGGAAACATGGCCACCATGCTAGCCAGGAAACATGGCCACCATGCTAGCCAGGAAACATGGCCACAATGCCAAACCAAGTCCACTCACAGTACCTTTTTTAAAGTGATCCTGTCAGACCTGGCCAATTTTAATTGAGTTGCTCATGAAGAGGCAAAGCTACCTTCATCTGAATGTCAGTGGATGGAGAGATTGGGGGAACTTCTGCTAAGCGCAGTTCTGCACTTTCTTTTCAGGTTGAGTTTGACCCGTCATTCTTCTCACATGCGACCCTAGGGGGTCATTGAGAGGCCCCCCTACTATTATTCACACCTTTTGGAGGAGGTTTAAAAAGGGGAAGGATTGAGACCAGCACAACTTGTGCTGCTTTTTATTGCCTGAAGCAATTTTCACCTAGGGCAGGGGTGGGCAAACTGCGGCTCGCCAGCTGTTGCAGGACTACAAGTTCCATCATGCCTCTGCAAGTCATAGCTGTAACTGTCAGTTTTGTAATGTTGCAATGCTTCATGGGAGATGTACGGGGCGGCACAGTGGCTTAGTGGTGGGGCGGCACAGTGGCTTAGTGGTGGGGCGGCACACTGGCTTAGTGGTTAGCACGTCTGCCTTGCAGTAAAATGGGTTCGATTCCCGACCACGGCGCCTCCTGCATTGAGTTTGCATGTTCTCCTTGTGCTTTCGTGGGTTTCCTCCAGGTGCTCCAGTTTCCTCCCACACTCCAAAGACATGCTGGTAGGTTAATTGGATCCTGTCTAAATTGTCCCTAATGTGTGTATGTATGAATGTGAGTTAGGGACCTTAGATTGTACAGATTGTACGCCCCTTGAGGGTTAGGGACTGATGTGAATGTTCAATATATATGTGTAAAGTGCTACGTAAATTGGCAGCGCTATATAAGTACCTGAAATAAATAAATAATAAAATGTAGTTCCACAACAGCTGAAGAGCCGCAGTTTGCCCACCCCTGACCTAGGGGAACCTCTGCATCTGCATTTTGTCATCATAAGCTGCGTTTCTTCTGCCTCAATTTGTAACAGATTTCCTTTCAACAGAAACATTCAGGGCATTTGTTGTCTTTCACAGCTGAGGATCTCATTCAAAACTGATAGTTGATATGTATGCCAAGATTTCTCCCGTTAAGCTCTGAGGGCTGAACAAAAATCTGTAGATTCCCCATCCATGATAAGCGGTGTAGATGGAGGAATCTTCCCTGCTAGCTATTCTGTTCACACAGTCGGCGCCCCAAATGTCAGAATACCTGAACGTTGGCTGCAGCCACTGTTCAGCTGAGGGCTATCCACCCAGTCCCTGTAGTGTCCAGGTTGACGTTTGAGCCGGGTGATGCCAACAGCACCACTTTTGACTCCTGTTTTTGCCAGTTCAGCAGGAGTCAGCCGAAATTCCAGCTGTGTATGGTCAGTGTTACTGTCAGTCAGTGCTCGTTTCAGGATAACCTTTCAATAATGTGGTGGTTTTTAATTGTAAGATAACCTGTGTTTATTCTAGGGCAGTTCCAAAGAATGTTGTTGCTTATGCTCGGACACTAGAATAGAGCATGCATTTTTTTGGGTGTGTTCAGGACAAATTAAATGATAGCAGTAACGTCTACTCTGTACTGAACATAGGCACAGCACATGCTAAGTGACATACCACAACTGGAGCAAGGCCACGTCTTCCTATTAGAATATAATATGAAATATGAAGCAAATTTGTCATTGTTGAAAACCTCCCTAGAATTGCTCTATGAACCCACACTGCTGCATAGGTGAGCTTTTCTTGGTGTTCATGGTCAAACTTCCAATGTGTATTTATTGGTTGGTTTTCTACCTTTTTATGACAAATTTGGATCATCTCATTACTGCTCCCCACCCCAGCTACAGTTCTGCCCTGCTCCTTCTGTCACAATATTCGTCATGAAAAGGTTTGAAAACCCATGGAGGTAGTGATGTCTTCATCATGGCCTCATCGTGTAGACAGACACGAGATATTCGATGAGTTGTTGCCACCAGAGTCCACGAAAGAAACAAGTGACTACGCGAACCCAAAGGAAGTTCACCCTTAACTGAAATATGTTTTGGGTGTTTCTCCCTTAACTTGGTACATGGTGACTGACTTCTAACCATCTTTTTTTTTTTTTCTGTGTTTTTTTTTTTTTTTCTAGAGAGAAAAAGGTTAAAGTACAAGATATTAAGAATAATATTAAAGAGGCCATTGAGGTGAGTAACCAAAGAAATAATCTGGCTTTGTTTCCTTTGTGCATTCGGCATTCTAACAGTCTCTTTCTCTTTACCAGACCATAGTTGCGGCAATGAGCAACCTGTCACCTCCAGTGGAGCTAGCAAATCCAGACAACCAGTTCCGAATTGATTATATCACAAACTTACCGAGCGACAAAGATTTTGACTTCCCGCTGGTAAGTAGTTTTGTTACATAATAGGGGGAATTGAGGAAGGGGTAAAGAAAAAGGGGGATGAAGTCACTAACATAATGAGGATCCCCCCCACCTATTTATAATTGCCTAGGTGGATGCAGAATCTGTCCCCCGCTAGCTCTAAGGGTGAGAACTCGGCGAGCACATGTTTGCTGAGTTCTCCTAGCCACTCTGAGCAGAGAGCTGGCCTGTCAGTTTCTGCTCCGTTCCCCCCCTACACTTGAGCACTGGGCAGTGGAGGGGGGGGGGGGGTGGCTGGCTCAGACACTCGGCGCTTCGCTGAGAGGCTGAACCAGGTGCCGCTCCAAACACTGGGGTGGATCCCGACTTAGCAGTCGGGATCCGCTCCAAACACTGGGGTGGATCCCGACTTGGCAGTCGGGATCCGCTCCAAACACTGGGGTGGCAGTCGGGATCTTTCTCCAGCCTAGACCGGTTGATTGACGTCAACCGACTTCAGTCGGCTGAAAACGGGTCACAGGATTGCAGAACGAGCTGCTCTCCTGTGATTCACAGAAGTACAGCCAAAATGCTTGGGCTTTACTCCTTTAATTTTGGAGTAAGATTTCACTTCCTGTTTTGGCTATGGGACAGAATATGAAGGGAAATCTCAGAAATGGGACACAGATGGCCATAAAAAAAAAATCTGACAGGGGTTATAACCCTAGCTCTATCCAAAATGAGAAAGTTTTGCCTATAGTTCTGATTTAACCTAGAACTCAGGGCAGTACCAAATATCACGTGATGCATTGGGGTGTTTTTGGTGTGTGTCTTGTCCAGTAGAAATTAGATTCCTGCCCCAGCGATCCTTTGAAAAGTTCTAAATGCCCTGGGGTAGCAAGGATGGACAATCATGGGAACACGTGATTGGCTGGCACAGTGGTCACATGATCAAAAGCTGGTCCTGCTGGGTACCGATCATTTGTGAGGACTGAGAGACAAGCTGACAGCTTGGTCTCTGCTGTGAGTGTGCATTCAGCACAGAAACATCAGTTGCCCAATGACGCATACGCGTGGCATGTGGACATTACAGTCCACCCTTTTGCCGCTGCACATGTGTTACGTGAGCAGCAACAGGTTAACTTGTATATTTCACTAGAAATCTTAAATTTCTTCATGAAATGAAAAGATGGGCATTGCTCAAGTGGGATGAAGGAAGAGCAGAGTGTTTCACTGATAGAAGAGACTACACAAGGTGGCACCGATCTATTGATGTCAGCGCTGCCTAGTAAAAGCTGGGAAGAGGGGCGCTATATGACTCTTCAATATTCAATCTGCAGTGCTGACCGGTCATCAAACCCACACACAGCCATTTCCAGTGCTGAAATACGCGCTCTTTAGATTTGTGATTAGAATTCAGCGTTAACGAATATGTAAAGGATTTTGAAAAATCAGTAACATTTTGTTTAGGGAAAATGTCAAGTATATGAAAACATTTATTTTTATTTCCTGCATTTCTTCTGCAGTCATGAAATTCTTTTTCCATTTAACCAGTGTAATAATTTTTAACCCCTGCCACCTGAAGGTAAAAGCAGCCTTTCTGTGGGAGTGGTTACTGCAAATACAGATGGGGAATGTGTTGTGTGTGGTTTTTTTTTTTTTTTCGTTTTTTGATGGGTTTTCTGCATTTCGGCATTCCAAAATAGGCGGTGTAGTGACTCTGCAAAGTGTTGTCATTCTGTGTTGTATAGCACAGCAGCAATGAAAGGATTGTGCAGTTCTGTGTCTCCACCTTGTATTTTTGTCTGGAGTTTCTCTAGGAAGTTGGTCTGTGTAAACGGTGGTCTAAGGGTTACTTTGGCTTGTTTGATCAAAAATCATCGTCTGGTACGTGGGTTGTGGACAGATTTCTCTAGAGGTGGTCTCTATAGAGCAAGTTGGTGTAGTAAAAATGCCACTCAGATGTGCATATAGCGTTTTATTTTTATATGCAGCAGTATGCACATTTGTGTGCCCATTCAGGCAGCTGCAGGGATTCATTATGATCTCCTCCTCCATTCACAGATTACCTTGTATTCTGTGAATGGGTGAAGAGATGAGACTATAGCCTTCCACTTCTCTAGCTGCATCCCTCATCTCCACAGCACATGGAAATCCAGCACTGTGTGCAGGAGCGGGCTTGGAGCAAAGGATGATTTTTATACAATGTATCAGTCATCTATACATGGTATACATATCATTACAGTTGTCTTAAGCCAGTATAGTATCTATTTTTTTTATTTATTTTTTTTCCCCTTGCGAAAGGAACATATATATTAAAGGTGCTGGATGCAGCTGATTAGTGGTTCATGGTTGAAGAAAGTCAGTCAGGTTCATGTGGAGCTCAGTAGCTACAATCTCTCAACAGAAACCTGAAAAAATTTGAATGAGAGATTAAAGAAACCAAATTCTTTTAATGTCTGTATTTTCCCAGAGAACATTCAACATGTTTCATTATTGTTTTATTTTTACGGTTGTTGTTTTTGGGTGTTTGTCTCTGACCTTTTTATCAACCCAGTCTTTTTTTTTTGTTTGTGTTTTTTTGTTTTTGTTTTTGAAGCTCATCAATTATTTTAAGGTATTTTTAATTTACACGTTTTGACTTGTAATCATTTTGACTGCGATTTTATGATTGCATGGATCTCCTTATCAATTGATATATTTCAAGGACCAATTGCTAAATATTGAGTATCGGACACAAGGTTTGAAATTCTGATAACATGGTTTATAACTTTAATTCAGCAATCAGTTATTTGCGATCTTTTAACACACACATGTAAATAGCCAGGTAGCCAATGCGTCTAAAAAAAACTAATTACACGATTTCCTTTCAGGATAACTTTTGTTACATTATAATCTGTGATCTTTCATGATTACACCAACTGCTTCCTTTTTTTTTTTTTCCCCTGGTTTCTACTGTAGCCCAGACAAAGGGGCGGTGGGGCGCCCCAGAAATTTGTTTTGGCTGTTTTGTGGGTTTTTTTTTTTTTTTTATTATACGCAAACACGAATATTTCCAAGATTTTGGACACTTAGATCTCTGGTCTGGTGCTCTCATTAAACTTTTTACACATCAGAAATGATTAAAGACATCTGATCACCATGACAGCCATTTAACTCACATTTTTAAAAGGCTAGTAGAGACCGTTTGTGCATTTCTAGTAATGAAATACACATGTAGGATTATCCTGTCAGCAAAGAAACGTATCATTCCTGAAACAAACCTAAACCAGGTAGACACAAATTAATGCAGCGCTGTAATTACTAGTACATTCTTACATGTTTTTTTATTTCGTCTGCAAGTAGTGCATGTACCTTAATGTGACTTGGTATTGGAATCCTGCTGTTCCTGTACAGCAGAGCTCCGGCTATGAGGGAGAAGCAGCAGCACAGAGTCAGTCAGTTGTGCTGCAGTGCAAGAAGCATAGTGATAGGAGGAGAGAGCAGAGAGAGGAGTTCACCAGCCTGCTACAGGCTGAGGGTGGAGAGAAGACACATACGTGGTAATGAACTGCAGTGAATAAAAATGAGGACTACTCCTCTGCTAGGTGAGGCTGTGTAAATTCCAGAACTAGAGGGACAGAAATACAATCCTTTGACAGGTAGAGCAGCTCCTATATACATTTGTAATATGTCTGCCTGGAGCTCACCTTTCAGCTTTAGCGAGGTGATCGGCTTCTTTTGATTCAGTCATTACAGGTTTCCTTTAAACCTTGTTTTGATATTCTTGCAGCTCAGAGTCCTGATGACAGATGTGATAGAAACGTGTCTATGCTTTGTCCCAGGAAAGTGACTCGAAGCTATGGCTTGATTGTAAACCATGTATAGCAGTCTGCTTTCTGCAAGGTGCAATAACCTCATCCAATGGATTTCTATGTGTTGTGATCAGGGGCGGACTGACCATTTGGAAACTCGGGCACTGCCTGAGGGCCCGGGGTCAGTAGGGGGCCCCATGAGATGCCCCTGGTGCCTTTTTTCATAGGCTTTTTTGAGTTTGGGCAAGGACACAGGGGCCCCATGATCCCCTATTGCCCGGGGGCCCCATGAGTTGTCCGTTCGCCCCTGGTTGTGATGTACTCTTGTCTAATGGGAAAAGTCTAGATTTAGTGTAGAAATGTTAAAATCACAAAATACGATCTGTTTGCCCTCCAAAAATAGTCCTTTTATTCACTGGTTATGGGGTCTCCTTGGCTAAAACTATCATGTGTCTGTGAGACCATTTGGAAGAACATGACCTGTGCTTGGCCGCTCCTATAACGGCACTGCTCTCATGATACAATAGGAGATGCTCATATTCTGCCGTAAGTTGAAGCATTGGCCTGCGGTGAATGGGACATCATCTAGATCTCATTCACACGGGTGCAGAGCCCTGTACAAGAGCCATTTTTGTCTTTTTTGCACTAGTGTGTAGCTGCATGCAGGCAGCCTATAAAAGTGAATGGATACACATCAACTGTACGGTCTTGCCTGTACAGCCAAGTTTGTACTCCTGTCCCTGCGTATCTTTCAAACAGCTCTTCAAACCCGGGCCTCATTCACACTTGGGAGCAGGGCCTTTAGCGATTTCCATGTGGGAGACCCAGCAGAGGTTCCCTGTCATTAGCTGCAGGCAGCAGCCCCATTGAAAGCATTGTGAGGCTGACAACTAACATAGAAACCTAGCTACCACAGCAAAATGCATTCGCTCACATGGTGCGATTACATGCAAATGATAGTCCCTGGACACAGACAGTCCATAGTCACCATCAACCACTGCTGGGTTTCCTGCATTTACTCCCAGTTCACACTTATGCGGCCAGGCGGGCTGCGTTTTGCTCGGGCACGGGAGCCCATTCATTTGAATGGACTCCTGTGCCACACAGGGAAAGAAGACCCTGCACTTCTTTGGAAAACGCAGCCGAGGTTCCCAGTTCAGTTGCATTTCCCAGTGCGGGCGGCGTGCCATTAGAACTAATGGCACCCGCCCGCGAGTCCTCAATTATCTGTGCGGGTGGTGCGGCTGCACAGATTTTCGTGCGGATCCACAGCGGCACCACCCGCACAGATGTGAACCTAGGATCAATTGCAAAAGGCCTCATTCTCTCGTGTGAATGGGCCCTTACAGACACAATTTTTCAGCTTCTAAAGTATTTGTGTATTAAAGTATTTGTAAAGCCAGTCTCCTAGAAGCTTTTACTTATTGGTGTCAGTCATCTTTAATGGAGAATTTTGGGGTCATAAAGATACACATGCATTTGCCTCTTCCTATGCTGGCTCTAAGACCGACTTATAATGTGGACGCTGATAGGACTTTCGGTCTCTGCTTCAAGTGGCGCCTCTGCTGGAATTTCTATCTCTTCTCCCACTTTCATCCACTGACTGGAGCAGCAGACAGGGAAGGAGGTGGGTGCTGCTGGCTTTTGGTTCTCCTCCACACATTGACAGGCTGGGCTAACTTCCAGTCATATTGCCTGGGTGGATCCCGACAATACTGACATATTAGCCGCTAGCAGGCAATAGTCCACGATCCGACTGACTTTAGGTCATGGTTAGTCATGTTTGTAAATGTAGTCCTGTGACCAAAAAGACGTATAGACAAATATGTTTTGTTTTAGTACTGTTTTTTGTTTTTGTTTTTTTTTTAATAGTTTGTAGCTTTCAATAAAATAATGGCTGGCGATTCTGCAATGGATGTCCTTATTCATGCACTTTCTGTTATAAGGTGACAACACGATGTCCCTGTCTTCTTTTTGTTAACCCACATTGATTGGAAATGGCTGCAAAGAGTCTGCAGGAGATTAACACCACTGAGATGTAACATAAGATGGATTGCTTTTGGTTTTTTTTTTTCTTTTAAATGATGGTGTATGTAGTGTCTTATTTAAAAAGTCTTTACTTCTGGAGTTTTTCCTTGGCATCTCTTTGCTATCACAAATGCAAGCAGCTCTCAGTCTGTAACTGGATATTTGCAATGTATTTCCAGCTTGGCTTTTTATTCAAAAAGATAAAAAAAATCGAGCATTATTTACAAAAATACTGTTTATCATGCTGTCCAGAATTCAGCTTATGTCATGTTTTGCGGTTTTTGTTTTTTTTATTATTTTTTTGCGTGACAGCAAAATTCACCTGAATAGGCTGCTTATATGTGCACCTGCAAATTTTTTTTTTTTTTTTCTGCATTCTCCGAATGTGGACTTTTGAATCTAGCCTTAGCTGGAGTTTTGGCTTCAGTTTGTTTAGTCTAAATCTGCTAGTACATCTAACACTCCCCCCACCCTCAGACTGGTAATTCTGCTGTCCAAAGGTGCCCCTGTGCTCCTTCATCCAGATTGTAGGCACTGTTGGGGGTCCATGCACACTGGGCTTGCATTGTTGCTTCTACAGGAGCTTTGGGTTTTGCTCATAGAAGCAGCTCGATTTTATCTGACATATCCATCCACATCAGACATTTAGAGACAAGAAAAAAAGCCTTTTGGTGTGCAGAAGAAAAAAAAACGCTCCTAAATGCCTGTGCAAAAATGCTCTATAGAAGTGTTTTGTTTTTTTGTCTTCTGCCAAGGGAACTGTCATTTCTGTTAAGCTCCGTGTGTAATGGATCCTATTACAGGAGGTGTTTCTGGCTACTCTGTGAAAACAGAGGGAAAGAAGCATACAGAACTAAAACTAATGCAGCCACCACATCTAATGATTGGGCTGCAATATAATACATTTTTGGTTTGAATTATCATTGCTATATACACACACACAGTATGTATGGATTGCCTGGTAATTGACCCCCCCAAAGTCACACAGTCAAAGTGTGATCTTTCTTTGCTGTACAGTGTGGCTGTTATGTGAGTCACAAGACTTTCTGAACAGAACCGTCAGGGGAAAATGGTTCACAAACATGTATTTTTCCTGAATTTCCACATTTTTTTCTTTTTCCCAAGAGTACAGGGCCTCAAGATAAATAGGTAGGCTGGTGTTATGACCTCTGCCTAGGAGAATGCAAAGTACCTGGCTGTCATGCTAAAGCTTTTGCCTAGCCACTAATTGGAACATGTAGCTTCCTCTCTCCCCCTTCCCTCCCCCCCCCATCCTCTCCTCTCCTCCCCCCCCCATCCTCTCCTCTCCTCCCCCCCCCATCCTCTCCTCTCCTCCCCCCCCCCTCCTCTCCTCCCCCCCCCCTCCTCTCCTCCCCCCCCCCTCCCTCTTCTCTCCCCCCCCTCCTCTCCTCCCCCCCCCCTCCCTCTTCTCTCCCCCCTCCCTCTTCTCTCCCCCCTCCTCTCCTCTCCTCTCCTCTCCCCCCTCCTCTCCTCTCCTCTCCCCCCTCCTCTCCTCTCCTCTCCCCCCTCCTCTCCTCTCCTCTCCCCCCTCCTCTCCTCTCCTCCCCCCCCTCCTCTCCTCTCCTCCCCCCCTCCTCTCCTCTCCTCCCCCCCCCCTCCTCTCCTCTCCTCCCCCCCCCCTCCTCTCCTCTCCCCCCCCCCCCCCTCCTCTCCTCTCCCCCCCCCCCTCCTCTCCTCTCCCCCCTCCTCTCCTCTCCTCCCCCCCCTCCTCTCCTCTCCTCCCCCCCCTCCTCTCCTCTCCTCCCCCCCCTCCTCCCCCCCCCTCCTCCCCCCCTCCTCCCCCCCCCTCCCCCCCCCCCCCTCCCCCCCCCCCCTCCCCCCCCCCCCCTCCTCCCCCCCCCCTCCTCCCCCCCTCCTCTCCTCCCTTGATACTCGTAGCATGCATATTTCTGGATGGCTCAAAAATATGGACACTATGCACAGCCAGGTCACTAGCAGTTTAGGAAGATAGCTGTGTTGGCAACCTCAGTCTTTTCTCAAGACAGGTGAACTTTAAAGCAGTTCTTAAGTTAAAAAAAAAATAGCCCATTCAAAGTTGGGAAGAAAAAAAAAAAAAGCAGCTTTTGCTGCCATACTTGCTTTCAATCCATAACTGTCCCTCACAGTACTAAGTTCCCTCCAATAGATGTCCTCATTCTTACGGTTTGACTGACACCCAGTGTCATTCATCCTGCTTCCTCTAAGTACAGAGTATCATGGATCGATTCCCATGTTCCACATGTTACTTTTTTCCTTTCCCCCTCTGAGCTCTGCTGTACATGGACTGCAGAATCGTGTCTTTTATATCTTGTATAAATTTGATATTTTGTGTGTAGAGTTCAGCTTTCGGCACACTGGTGTTAGTAAAAAGAGAATTCTATTCATGGCAATCATATTTGTAGCTAGATCGTGAAATGGATTATTTTTTTTTTTTTATAATCTCTTGGTTTCTTTTGAATAAAGTTATTTCTTTCATTTTTCCTAGTTATTTTTCCCATAGAAAACCACATTGAAAATATTGCCCTGCAGCTCCTAAAGGAAAATCATGTGGAAAGATTGTTGCTGTTTAGCAAGCCAAACTTTTTCCTTTATATTGGCACTACCAAGGCTTTGCAAATATTTTTCAAAATTTGGGAGAAAAAAAAAAAATTCAGGTTACTGCTGGTCAAGTTTATGATGGCTAGAATAAAACCGAGCACATAGTGATGTGGACTCAAAACGATCGGCAAGGCACAATGTTCACAAAAGGCAGATGTCAGAATGGAGCTGGATTGCCGGTTTCCTGTCTTGAGAATTGCCCTTTCTCCATGTTGGCATGTTATGATAATTTGAGGATTGTACACGTTATCACTAGTTATTTAAAGTGCCACTAAACAATATTATTCGTACACATCCACTGTTTTTAATGGCCTTTTTTTTTAATTTTTATTGTGTTTTTCTGAGTCCTTGTAATGTCTTCCTTTAAGCTCTTGAACCTCTCGGCCCCCCACCCACTTCTATTTGTTTGAGAAAAGCTGTACACATTAGATGTGGTCATATGCTCTGCTCTATGCACCCTACACATCTCCAACTCAGGAGGAAGGGTGGCTACGTTCCTGTGTACAGTGGAACCATAGAGGGTGAGCGTAGACACCCTCTAACAGGAAGTTAGATCAGAGAAGAAAAAAAAGATCAAAGGAATTTGGAGGAGGATGAGAACAAAAAAAGTACTTTTTTTTTTTTTTAAGATTACATACATGAATATTATTATACAGGATTTATATCACGCCGACAGTTTCCTCAGCGCTTTACAATATAATGGGAGACAATACAGTTCAATACAAGAGGGATAGGAGGGCCTAAATATAATGTTTTTCCCTTTTAACAAGAGTTTACTGTAACTTTTTAAACCCTAACATTTTAATGCCTTGTCTGCTGCATGTTTTTTCTTGAAAAACTTGCCTTTCGTATTCATGGAGCGAATCCAACAATCCTTTCTGCAGATAGTCTCTTCTGTTGCCCTGTGGGGTCCTATGGAACCACCCTTACGTCCGTACCTCTGGGAGAATGACCTCAAGCTGGCTGCCTGCGCTGCCATGCAAACAGAGGCTTGGTGCGGGGCATGCATGTGTGGTGGCACTTGTACTCATGGGACATGTGTCCCAAGGAAGGGGGGGGGGGGGTCAAGGACGACATCTACTTTTATGTTGTGCCCGACCAAACTGAGGTTTGGGGAAGCTGCGCAGAGCACGTTTCAGGCAGCAGTAGTAAGCAATTTTAAGTAGAAAAGAATTGTCCTTTGCTGCATCAGATTCTGAGAACAAAATTGAGATTTTATTATTTATTTAAAGCACCATTCTGATATGCTCCCCCCCCCCCCCCCCCCCACACACACACACACATTATGCAATGATTTTATGTAGACTGGCCATCTTGTAAGCACCATCTTATGTCTACTTAAAGTTAACGGGTATGTACAGGATTCACCTTCTCTGTTTTCCCTAGACCGAAAGAGATGAGGCATCCAACCCGTTATATTTGTCGCCAGACCAGAAGGTGAGGGTAAATCTTCTAATGAAGGCAACTTAGAAATTTAATGTATCTCATTTTGTAGAGATTTCCTCTCAATTCCTATCACATCTTCAGGACAGGAAGTGAAAGAAAATCTTGTTTTAAAAAAACTGATGGGGGTTTTTCCATTTCCTCTACTATATCCAAAACTAGAACAAAATCTTATACATATACTTTAAAGTGATTTTGGTGAACAAAGTGTGGGGGCTGTTGTGCCAGTTCTTTTTGCCTTTCAATACTTTGAGTCTCTGACCAGGAATTAGGAGAAAATAATTGTTTGACATTTAGTTACATTACGCTTATTCCATTTTTATGACTTAGAAGTATTAAAGTAGGACAAAACCAGGCAATGGGCATTTTAAGAACCTGGCCAGCAATGGCAACCCCCATTCTTTTTCTCACTTCTCTTTCTTAATCTGATATTTCTTCATCCTCATTTCATTGCATGTATGCATGTATGTGAATGTGTGCATTTTTGGATGCACACACGTCTGTTATCCATGATGTTTTAAGATTGTTAGGCTCATGATTTTATCAGTCACAATTAATTTTACATTTATATTATGGTTTATTTTAGCCCTGATGAAGGGGGGAGTTCCTGTGACCCCCAAAACGCATTGGCTATCTTTTTAACATAACATCAATAAATGAATTTGGACCTTTTATCTTTTGGTCTGGCGCTCCTTCAATATATGAATTCTTTTTCTTAGGACAGTCACCTTAGGAGCAGTGAAATCCCACTCGAGCTTTTTTTTTTTCTTTCCCCCTTTTCTTCAGATCTATCAGACTGACCAAATGAGTGACAAGAGGGTTTGGGAAGGACCACTGGGAGCAATACTTTGATTTCACTCTATGCTTGTTACTGATTCTGTTGCATGTATCACGGACTTGTGCAATCATTCCATCTAATTACTTTGCATGCCAGTCTTCTGTTCCCTAAACAATTACATCTGTTAATTAGTGTGACCTGTCCCTGTGCAGCACTGCTCCCATAAACACCTTGCTGATGGAGCTAATTAACCCAAAGGAGTAATTTACTTTACACTTGGCACGCTTGCAGGCAAAACAGGTTGTGTGGTGGTGCCTAGAGATTTTCCACCAGAGAAGGCAAAATTATCATTGAAATAAGTTTTTTATATATTTTTTTCACCTTTTTGAAGGCCAATTTTTGGGTAGGAAAGGAGGGGAGTGTAATATGTAAAGATTTGATTCATACATAGTCATTTAAACTCTTTGGATTCTCTGTGGGCCTTGAAGATGTGTGTGTGTATATACACACTGCTCAAATAAATGAAAGGAACACTTTGAAAACACATCAGATCTCAATGGGGAAAAATATCATGCTGGATATCTGTACTGATATGGACGGGGTAATGTGTTAGGAACGTAAGAATGCCCCATCGTTTGATAGAAATGAAAATTATCAATCTACAGAGGAATGAATTCAAAGACACTCCGAAAAAAGTGAAAAAATGATGCAGCAGGCGAGTCCATTTTGCTGAAATTTCATTGCACCAACTCAGAATGGCCCTCCGTAGTCTGTATGGCCCCCACGTGCTTGTATTCATACCTGACAACGTCGGGGCATGCTCCTATTGAGACGATGGATGGTGTCCTGGGGTATTTTCTCCCAGATCTGCACCAGGGCATCACTGAGCTCCTGGACAGTCTGAGGTGACATCTGGTGGCGTCGGATGGACCGAAACATGATATCCCAAAGGTGTTCTGGTGGATTTACATCAGGCGAGCCTTTCAATGGTATCAATTCCTCCATCCTCCAGGAACTGCCTGCATACTCTCGCTACATGAGGCCAGGCATTGTCGTGCACCAGGAGGAACCCATGCACCAGCGTAGGGTCTGAAAATGGGTCCAAGGATTTCATCCAAAAACCTAATGGCATGCAGGGTGTCATTGTCTAGCCTGTAGAGGTCTGTGCATCCCTCCATAGATATGCCTTCCCAAAACATCACTGACCCACCACCAATATGGTCATGCTGAACGATGTTACAGGCAGCAGAACGTTCTCCACAGCCATCCAAAGCAGTGTAAAACTCCAACGTACGTATAGCCAGAACCAGTGCTCAAATCTTCGTTAGACAGGAGCACGGAATCTGTCACTCGCTGAGGTGTGGCCCTCTAAAGAGCGGGGAATATTGATACTAGCAAAAAAGAATAAAACGGGGTGCACTCTCCTCGTGCATTATCATGGTAAAAACGAATTTAAGATAAAATGACAAATGCATACTCACAAACCAACAGGTCATAAAGACAGAGAACCAAAGGTGTCGGTCCCAGGCAGCAGGGGTCCCTTGGTGAAAAATGCGTTTCTGCAGTCAAACTTCCTTCCTCATAGCTGAAAATCCTAGACATGTTGATGGTCCATTTATAGGGGACCAAATGAAGCAAGCAGACATAACCTCACCCCCTCCCTGTAAGGAGGAAAGCCCTGGGTTGAGCCTACCTCATACCGCCCAAATGGAGAGTGATAATAAATAAGCCGTGCTACTTGAAATCACAAGTGATGTGTCATTAGCATTGGCGCCCAAATGGGACACTGAGGATGGTGGTGTTAGTATTACTAAAGTTCGTATATATATTAAAATAAGTGGTGGTCACTGTGAAGGAGGACTTGCAAAGCCACCAAGCCTTATGCTGGAGAAAACAAGATGATGGCAAAGTAATGCTCAAAATGGAGTCCTCTTTAAACGTTTTTGAGGGCGCTGTGAATAGTATGTTTGTTTTTCCTCCGGCTGGATGTGTGCTTTATGGGAAAGCATGTAGAGTGCATGCGCCAAAGCTTTCGCCAGCTGCTCACCGGAACAGTGTCACACTGAGGGCAGAAGTGCGCAGGGATGGAGACCCGGAGTTGGCAAAGGCAGCGGTCTCTGAAATGTGGATGGTGCTATCTCCAGTACACAGGACTGGAATAATACAAACTTCCCAATGGGAGTAATGAAGGGGGTGAGGAGAAGTCTCCTGTACAATATATTAACCACTTACCCACTGACCCCTCCCGACCAGGCCATTTTTTGTATTACGGCGCTGCATTACTTTAACTGGCAACTGCACGGTGATGCAACGCTGCACCCAAATTAAATTTACGTTCTTTGTTTTCCACGAATTGAGCTTTCTTTCGGTGGTATTTGATCACCTGTGCGTTTTTTTTATTTTTTGTGCTATAAGCAAAAAAAAGACTGACAATTTTGAGAAAAAAACCTAAAACAATATTTTGGACTTTTTGCTATTAAACATGTCCAGTAAAAAAATTTAAGAAATAAAATTTTGTCATAAATTTAGGCCAAAATGTATTCTGTTACATGTCTGCTAAAAAAAAAAATTCCCAATACGTGTAAATTAATTGGTTTGCATTAAAGTTGGTTAGCACTTCCTCCTGGCAGTACTGGGGTCGTTGGTTCGAATCCCAGCCACGGCACCTCCTGCCTGGAGTTTGTATGTTCTCCCTGTGCCTGTATGGGTTTCCTCCGGGTACTCCGGTTTCCTCCCACACTCCAAAGACATGCTGGTAGGTTAATTGGATCCTGTCTAAATTGGCCCTAATATATGTATGAATGTGAGTTAGGGACCTTAGATTGTACACCCCTTGGGGGTTAGGAACTGATGTGAATGTACAATATATATATGTAAAACGCTGCGTAAATTGACGGCGCTCTATAAGTACCTGAAATAAATAGTTTTATCATTTGCAAATGACAGTTGGGATTTTTTTTCTTTCTTTTTAAACTAGTAAACTAACTGGACTGTGGCAGGCATTTTGACACTGTAGGGAACTAACGTAGTGTCGCTGACATCTCCAGTGACACTAATACATTGATAAGTGCTAAAATAAAAAGCACTGACACTGTACTAATGGCACTGAGCAGGAAGGGGTTAATGTGAGGGGCGATCAGAGGGTTAACTGTGTTCTGTGTGTTTACTAGGCGGCGGGGGTTGTGTTCTTCACTGTAAGCACACTGATCGGGATGGCTGTACTGTGCACAGCCATCCCGAGCAGTGTGTGCTCGAGCTCACAGGGAGGAAGATTGTTTGTAAACAAAACAATCTTTCTCCCCGTTGGAGATGCTCGGTAATCAATGGGCGCTGGCAGGGGTAATTACCGTCCAGGACCCGGTAAATTGACATCCGCGTCACGAATGACGGCCCGGGTAGGACGCACCTCCTACCCAGAAATGCAAAATCACGTGTGTGTGTGTGTATATGTATGTATATATACAGTTGTGACCAAAATTATTCAACCCCCAATGCTGTAAAGGGGTTTAGGGACTATAGTGTACATTTGGAATTGTATTCAGAATCAAATCCTACAAGGACGTTGTAACTACCCAAATGCAACTAAAATGACATCAATTGTTTATGTAATACAGTAGTAAATGGTTCTTATGTGGTTTCTTCATTGCCACAATTATTCAACCCCTTAAAGACTACCACTCTGAAGAACAGAGGTTCATACAGGTGCTTTCCATCAGGTATTGAAAACACCTGTGGATGTCACCGAGCAGCAATCAAGCATAATAAGCACCAATTAGGCAGCTTTAAAATGACTGTGATACTCAGCTCCTTCTAGACATTTACTGGTGTGGTTACAAACATGGTGAAGGCAAGAGAATGGTCCAGGAAGACAAGAGAAGAGGTGATTTCTCTTCACAGGAAGGGCAATGGCTATAAGAAGATTGCAAAGATGTTAAACATACCAAGAGACACCTTAGGAAGCATCATTCGCAAATTCAAGGCAAAGGGCACTGTTGAAACGCTACCTGGTCGTGGCAGAAAGAAGATGCTGACTTCGACTGCTGTGCGCTACCTGAAGCGTAGAGTGGAGAGAAGTCCCCGTGTGACTGCTGAGGAACTGAGAAAAGATTTGTCAGATGTGGGTACAGAAGTTTCAGCCCAGACAATAAGACGCACACTGCGTAATGAAGGCCTCCGTGCCAGAACTCCCAGGCGTACCCCCTTGCTGTCTCCAAAGAATAAGAAGAGTCGACTGCAGTATGCCAAAAGCCATGTGGACAAACCACAAAAGTTGTGGGATAGTGTTCTGTGGACTGATGAAACAAAATTAGAACTGTTTGGGCCCATGGATCAACGCTATGTTTGGAGGAGGAAGAACAAGGCCTATGATGAAAAGAACACCTTGCCTACTGTGAAGCATGGTGGAGGGTCAATCATGCTTTGGGGCTGTTTTGCTTCTGCAGGTACAGGGAAGCTTCAGCGTGTGCAAGGTACCATGAATTCTCTTCAGTACCAGGAGATATTGGATGGAAACGTGATGCAGTCCGTCACACACCTGAGGCTTGGGAGACGTTGGACCTTTCAACAGGACAATGATCCCAAGCATACCTCCAAGTCCACTAGAGCATGGTTGCAGAGGAAAGGCTGGAACATTTTGGAGTGGCCATCGCAGTCACCAGACTTAAATCCGATTGAGAACCTCTGGTGGGACTTAAAGAAAGCAGTTGCAGTGCGCAAGCCTAAGAATGTGACTGAACTGGAGGCCTTTGCCCATGAAGAATGGGCGAAGATACCCGTAGATCGCTGCAAGACACTTGTGTCAAGCTATGCTTCACGTTTAAAAGCTGTTATAACTGTAAAAGGATGCTGTACTAAGTACTAAGATTGAATGTCACTTGGGGGTTGAATAAAACTGATAATGCTGTGAGCACAGAAAAGACATTTGTGGTTATTTCATTATAACTGTTATGTTATATTTGTCTGACCTACAAGTGCCTCTTTAATGTAAATGTAAGCAAGATGACTGAATGATCAAAAGCAATGTCAAACTGGCCAAAACACTCAATTTCAGTGGGGGTTGAATAATTTTGGTCACAACTGTATATATATATATTTTCTATGTGTGTAGAGATAGAAAATATATATATATATTTTTTTTTTCTATATATAGTGTGTGTGATTTTGTGTGCAGGTGCCGCCCTGTAGCTATAGGGCGGTCCTTAAGCGGTTAACATGCAAGACAAAAAATATTGAAAAATAAATGTGTATACAAATTCTACAATATATATGTATAAATAATATTGAACTGTAACCAACAAAACCAATAAGGCCTAAAACTGCTATTGCTAGTGGACACTGGTTTAGTATTACAGGGCATGATTACACTTATTGATTTTAAAATACATAAATTGATGAAAGCACAACACATGATGAGGATAAGACAGATGCTATCACAACAGATAAGGCATGCCGAAAAGAGCCAGTGTACTGACCTAGATCTATATATTAATAAATTTATAGTGGCATGCAAGAGGTAAATGGGAAAGAAAAATGCGTTCATGGACAAACAACCTTTTTTGGCCAGTGAGAGACATCTCGTGGGGAGATTATTATGGGAAGGTGTACGATGATGTACAGGGCTCTGTGCAGAAATATCCCCCCTAGATATAGACCATGAAGTGATACCTGTATGGCATGCATAATATGGAAATGATAACTGACTGTAAAAAGGCTCCAGAGCCCTACACCAAAAGGTCCATTGAAGGCTTATGGAGGGACATCTGTGATTATGGTGACTAATCTTATAACTAAAAGAATGGCAACTTATAGGAGGGACTGAGCATCCAATGCATTACTGAGACTCTTAGGGACCAGGGAGCCCAAATGGTGAAACCAAAAGGATTCTCTTTTGCAGAGCTTGAGAAACGTTCTACCCCGTGTCAATATCTCCCTGTATGGCTTCTATACCGAATAGCTTGAGTCCCATGAGGGTCTCATTATGTACTTCGCTGAAGTGACAAGACACTGTGTGTTTGTCAAAACCATGTAGTATGTTACGCTTATGTTCACCAAATCTGGTTCTAAGTGAATGTGTGCTGCGACCCATATAAACTGTGTACCACAGTTTATGAATTGTTTGATATAGTGCGTCTTCCTATCTACTCCTAAGAATTCCTTCTTTCTGTGCCACATGTATACACATACCCCAATTGGGCACCCCACATCTATAGCTGCCCTTCTGGTCAAATATGGTGCTCCACTGAGTAGTGGGACGTTTGATAGGAAGTTTCTCTAATAAGGGCTATAATGCTTCTGAAATCATGGGGGCGACGGAAGATCACTTCCGGATGTGAGGGAATGTGCACAGAAAGATGGGGATCTTGGAACAAGAATACCCCAATATTTGTTAAGGGTTTCCTTGATGTTGAAGGCTTTCTGTTTGAACCTAGTGCAGAACGCTGTACTGTGTTGGTTAGTGCACTTCCCGCGAGTCATAATCTTTGATGCAATCAAAGGATCTGCCTCAGTTGCCACCCTACTGTGATATTCAGTTCTATATTTATTGTATGCCTCATCAATGTTAGAGGCTGCATACCCTTTTTTCTAATAACTTCTTTTTCAAGATTTGGGTATCCTAATCTTCCACTAGGGTGTAAGTCCTCCTACGCCTACAAAATTGTCCCAGCGGAACATTTTTTTTTTTTTTCAATGGTTTTTATTAATTTTAATCAGTATAAAACAGAGGCAACAAAACACGACCCCACAGGGGCTATCAATTGCACTGTTAAGAAAAAACATAATAGAGAAACGGTGCTCTAACTCCGGCAAGGCAGAAGGTACGCCCACGCAGGGGCTATCAATGGCACATAAGTTACAACAACATTAATGAAACTCTGACTATAACAACTAAAGGCAGCTGTCCACTGTCACCCAAAAACTAACAGAAAAAGGGAGAAAAAAAAAGAGAAAAAAAACCAGAGGAACATTTTTGATCCATCTGGGTGGTGGTGGCGGCTCTTAGCATGCAAGTAGGAGTTACCTGCTGTGGGCTTGAAATGAGTTTTGACACTAGATGTGAATCTGGTCCAACTCGATGTTCCAGATCCAAAAACACTAGGCTGAAGTCATCTACAACATGTGTGAACTCTATGCCAAACGGGTTCTTTTGGCAATGTTGGATGAACTCATTCAGCATGGTCAAGGAGCCGTCCCATATGATCAAAATATCATCAATGTAGCGAGCGTAGAGGACCAGGTTTGCTCCAAAAGGGTTATTGTTCCATATATGATGTTGCTTCCAGAAACCATAAATAGGTTAGCATAACTGGGGGCGAACCTGGTCCCCATGGCTGTGCCCTTGATTTGTCTATAGAGTTGTCCTGTAAAAGTGTTGCAATTGAGTCAGTGAACGCAATACACTTCAGAAGAAATGAAATCTGAGATGGATGTAGGGAGTTATCCTTAGATAGAAAATGCTGTACTGCTTGTAGGCCATATTCTTGGGAAATGCTAGTGTACAATGATGACACATCCAAGGAAACCCACCCGTAGCTTTCCTCATACTGGTATTTAGATAGAATCTCAATTATGTGGCCTTGTCTCTGACATAGGAAGGTAGCTGTACTACCAGGTCCTGTAACAAGTAATCAATATAATTACTGAGCTTACTAGTGAGGCTGTCTATTCCAGACATGAAGGGTCTGCTCGGAGGATTGGTGACATTCTTATGAATCTTTGTGATATGGTAAAAATGTGTGTTTATCCAAAGCGGTGTGCACAAGCTGACAGGAAGGACTGTTTTTGTTTACAAACCGTTCTCCTCCCCGTCGGAGATGCTCGGCAATCACAGAGTGGCGGCAAGCAATCACCGGCTGGGACCCGGTGATTGACGTCGTGGGTAGGGCGTGCGGCCCCTACCTGGAAATGCTAAATTTTGTGTGTGTATGCATATAAAAATAAATATGGCTTTGTGCACCCATGCTGCCCTGTAGCAGTGTTTCTGCTATAGGGCGGTCGGGAAGCCGTGTGCAGTGAGATCCCTCTGGTGCTTTGGAAGCTCTGTGCAGACCGTGGCTTTTGCTGTAGGATGTAACTAAGAAAATGTCTGGAAAGACCTACTAGAACAGCTGAACTTTATTTGGTGTTAATCAGAGGCACTTTAAATGATGGCAGGTGTGTACTGACTCCTATTTAACGTGTGATTGCTTAATTCTGAACACAGCCACATCCTCGGTTATAAGAGGGTGTGCACACTTCTGCAACCACAATATTTTAGTTTTTTATGTTTACTTAAACCCCCAAAAAAAATTTTTTTTTTTTCAATTGAGTTGTACAGTTAATAGATCACATTAAAAGTGGTAAAAGTTCTGAAATGATTTATCTTTGTCACGTTGTTTTTTTTATGTCACAGAAACCTGACATTTTATCAGGGGTGTGTAGACTTTTTCTATCCAATGTGTGTTTGTGTGTATAAATGTGTGTGTATATATAGGATCCAGAGTTGTACCTCTTCCTCTTCTCTTCCTGGTCACGGCATCACAACCCAGCTGTGACCGCTTTCGGCTTTAGCTTCACGCTGCGCAGGTTTGTGTTGCGCTGTGCCTCCTGAATGGCCTGGCAGTCTTCTGGGACCTGTGAAGTGTCCCTCCCAAAAGACTGCAGGGGGAAGGAAGGTTGCCCCCCCCCCCCACCCAAAAAAATAATGTGGGCCCGCAGTTGGGGGTTACACCGCTGCAGCTTGCTGACACTGCCATCTTGGATAGAGGAGTTGGCTGTGGCTACCTGAGAAACCACAGCCAGCTCCCCACTGCGCTTGAGCACTTTTATGAATGGTCCCTACAGCTTCCTAGAACATATGACATGTCCCGGGAGGCTGCAGAAGGATGGGGCAAGGAAAGGAATGTCATCCTTGCCTAGGCAAGAGTTGTGGGAGTTGATGACGATAAACATTGATAGTCGCTCCTGGATCCCCCCCAAACCTCCAATTCAGTAATTGTTACACGCTGGAGGGGAGTGTATTGAGGAGGGAACCAGAAGGACTTTGCTTCTTCAGTCAAGTTCCACTTTTAAGACTTGTCTATGGACTATGGTTGTGGATGGCTGAATTTTTCACTAATTTGTGAACTGTTTTTTTGTTTTCTTGCACTTTTTGTTAGTCACTTCTAAAATAAAGGCTAATGAAATGTACAAGCATATATAAGACCCAGCGATGGTTCCCATATGTGACTGGGAATCGGAGGAATTACTTCTATGAAAGGACATATAGGTCTTTATTGTTTTAAAGTTAATGTCTTTTATTTTTAGGTTTAAAGCAATTTTGAGAAATAAAAATGCATTTCCTCTACAACTGTAGGGACCATTCAGGAACTTTTTATTCGTTA
>NW_028318883.1:1015000-1037500 GCF_062004578.1 Staurois parvus
GTTTGTTTTTAGAGTTGATATTGATTGCAAAGGATATTGTAATTAACATTGTTGTACTACATTTAAAGGAAGCCTGTCAGTGTAGAAATAAGAGCTGCATTTTTTGACATTTGTTTTTGAAAGTGCAGGCTCTACGGCCACTGTCCTGATCCTGACTTTAAAGTGTTGCTTCACATTTTACAGAAAAAATGTAAGGGTGAACCAACAGTGCATACCTGCCCTACTTACCTCCAGGGTTGCTGAGTTGCCAGAAGCCCCACAGTCGCTCCAATAGTCCGGGGACTCGAATTCCTGTTCTTCCCAGTCAACTCTTTTAGGACGGACCAGATGGGTTCTGATAGGGACATCTCTGCACAGAGCAGGAGATCTATTAAGAGAGGACTAATGCAAAGCCAGAAGAGGCTTAAATTAAAAAAAAAAACAAAAAAAAAAAACACAGAAAACATAAGTGTTGAGTTTCGCAGTATTATGTACTTTTTGAGTTTTGAGTACTTTGAGAGTTCTTTAACACTTTTAATGGGTCAGATACAAGTACTTATCTCTGCCCTGTTGGGTGGATGGACGGTAGGCCGAAACCTCTAGGAAAAAAAAGAAAAACCTATTTCTGTAGCAGAGTGGGGGAAGATGGAGAGGAGTAGACTTCATTTCATGGGTGAAGTTCCACTTTAAGTCAGTTTTAACGCGAAATTCTTCACATTTGGTTGCAGGTGAACGTCAAAGCTCCAGATGTCTTTGCAAAGTGTTAACTAGCGGTCTGTTTGCTCTTTTTCCAGGAGTTCTATGAACATACAAAAGCACTCTGGCAAGATGAAGGTGTGAAGGCCTGCTACGAGAGATCGAATGAGTACCAGCTTATCGACTGCGCACAGTAGTGAGTGTCCCTCCTCTTTACATTACGCTTGGTTTGGCTTTTATTATTACATCGAGTTTTTATATAGCGCCAAAGCTATGAGCTGTATTCACGTTTTCAGTCCACATCTCTTGTTGTGCAGTGATGGGTATATGGGCAGGCATTTTATGGTCACTGCAGAGAAGACCTTTTCAAGTTCATTGCCTTAGTATGTATTTTAGCTCCTCTAGCTCGTACCATAGACATTATATGTTGAGTATGCTACATGTCAGCACTGCTTCAAAATGTTGTCATGTCAGTGTAAACTGGCCCTTTTAGAAATTAAAATAAATTGATATGTCTTATGATACAACACCCAGGATTGCTATGTAGGATGCCACCTTACATAATTCTAGTTGCAGATGACCAAAATTAATTGTCTTTATTGAAATGTACCCCATAGTCTTCCTGTGGTAGTTTCACCTCCCTTGGTGAGGAGAAAAAAGTAGATGTTTTTGCAGGTGAGACAGCTAGCATTTACAGACTTTATCTTTTTTTGAAAAGTTTTTTTCTTCCTGAAAACTTTCTGAAAGCTCCATAAAGTGTTTCTTTTAATTTTCGGCTGTGTGCAGTGCAAGTAAGGCTAACAAGTGGCTCTTTCAGCATATGGCAGCATAAATGAAGCAGGGGGCTGTGGTAGGAGGTAACACAAGTAAAAAGGACAATAGCGTGTATTGTTTCCAGGGTGCTGGTGTCCCGGCAATTGCTGCCGCACAGCCTCCGCATGAATAACTGACATATTTCGAGAGTCCCACTTGTGACGGCAGCCATAGCTTGTCCTTCTATCAACCCCCCCCCCCCCCCAATTGCTGTACAATTAGAGCTTATTGAAGTTCAAGAATAGGTTTAGTTAATTCCGGTTGTTAGAAAACTGCATGTATAGGTGGTCCGGTGACCTGAAGTGCTCTCCTAAGCACTGTTCATACCTATACTGATCCAGATGTGATCTCAGGAAAACACAAATGGTTTCTGTGATGCCTCCTAGCTGAGGAGCTCTCAGTCTGGAATTAAAACTAGTTATGTTCCCATAAATCAACCAGAGCTTTTTATTCTATGCTTTGTCTGTGATGCCCATGTGGTGGTGAGGGAACGGCACAGATATAGCGTGGTCTTAATCTCAATTATTTTAAAGGTAAACTGTCAAGAGCTGTTTAAGAAATGCTGGCCGCCGGGCGGTCACGCTGGCCGCCGGGCGGTCACGCTGGCCGCCGGGCGGTCACGCTGGCCGCCGGGCGGTCACGCTGGCCGCTGGGCGGCCTTGTTGGCCGCCTGGCTTTTTGTGTGGGGAAACCCCCTCTCCGTTAAAAATTTGGCAGATCAAGAGTTCTGGCACCACTCTGACCTCAGTAGCTGCATGGCTCTTCTAAAGTTAGTCATACAAGCATCGGTTTCTCTATGCTGAACAGTGTGGATGAAGCAATCTCCCCTGCCAGCTATTGTATTGTGATACTGACACATCACATTTTGTTCTGCCAGGTGGGGCTGAAGGGGCCACCCACAATTCCAGTTTCAAATGATTCAGCAGGAATCGACTAAAATTTGAGCTGTGTATAGCAGCCTCAGTATAGAAGCCAGGCGACTCACATTTTCAGGAGGTGGTTCACAATATGAACTGACCTTTCCCTTGACAGATTTTGTACAGGTACACAGGTAAAAAATATTTCTTGGTGTCTGGTGTATGTCCTTTCCAGTATGTAGGAGAAAAAAAAAAACTTCTGTGCAAAAGTGTTGTCATCCCTGGCCATCTCTAGACTGCTGGACTATAAAACACCTACCCCTGTCCTTATCTCCCTAACATAGTGGGAGGGCACTTTCTGTAGTCCATAGAGGAGATTTGGGCAGGTAACACTTTTTTGATTTTATTGTTGGGTTTTCAGTGCAGTACAGAGAGAGTTCACTGGATTTCTAGCAGGGCAATACATTTTGTTTAGTACATAAAGTATTTTTAATTTTATATATATTTGATTTTGCATTTCTGGGTAGTGGGAGCACGTGCCCTACCTGCACCGCCATTTGCGGCCACGGCTGTCAATCACCGGGCCCCGGCCGGTAATTACTCGCCAGCGCCCGGTGATTTCCGAGGATCTCTGACGGGAAGGAGGACTGGTTTGTTTACGAACAGTCCTCCTCCCTGTCAGCTTGGGCACTCTGCTGTGGATGACTGTGCACAGCCATCCACATCAGTGTGATTACAGTGAATCACACACATCCCGCCCCCTAGTAAAACACTCCCAGCACATTGTTAACCCTTTGATCGCCCCTCATGTTAACCCCTTCCTGCCCTGTGCCATTAGTACAGTGTCAGGTTTTTTTTTTGTTTGTTTTTAGCACTGATCATTGTATTGGTGTCACTGGGGATGTCGGTGACACCAAGTTTCCCCCAGTGTCAGAATGTCCGCTGCAGTCCCGCTATAAGTCGCTGATCACCGCCATTACTAGTAAAAATGAATGAAAAAAAAATCCCAGTATATATACCACCATTTGTAAACACTATAACTTTCACACAAACCAATTCATTTACATGTATTGGGATTTTTTTTCTAGAAAAGACATAGCATGATACATTTTGATGTAAATTTATGATGAAATTAGATTTTTTAATAACATTTTTTTATTGGACACGTTTTAATAGCAAAAAGTCAAAAATATAGTTTTTTTTCTTTCTTAAAATTGTCGGTCTGCGGTTTTTTGCACTATAAAAAAAAAGATATTCAAGTACTACCAAAAGAAACCTCTATTCGTGGGGGAAAAAAGAGACATTTCATTTGGGTGCAGAGTTGCATGACCGCGCAATTGTCAGTTAAAGCAACGCAGCGCCGTAATTAAATAAAATGGCCTGGTCAGGAAGGGGGGTGAAATCCTCAAGAGGGCAAGTGGTTAAAAAACTAAAACATGAAAAAACAGGCATGTATTGCAGAGATGTAATGCATATTTTATTTCATTTTTGTTTGCACGTACCTCTGTAAAGCTGCATACGTATACGTTGGGTCCTCTTTGGCTCTGGCCTTGTTCATTGTGCCATGATTATTCACAGCTCATTGCAGAAAAACGAGGCAAAAGGCAATTGTTAATTTACAGTCATGCTACATGTGTATATCCAGAAATTCCAGCCACCACCACCTGTGTACTGAGAATGGACATCCATGTGACTTGTAATAGACTTCTAAACAGGTTTCTTCACAGTAAGAGCTGTGAAAATGTGGAATAGACTCCAAGAGTTGGTTCTGGCCAGCTCAGTGGATTGCGTCAAAGTCCTGGATTGTTTCCTAGATACACAGAATATAACAGGATACTAACATTTATAGGTAAGGTTGATCCAGGGAATATCCGATTTGCCTCTCGGGGGATCAGGAAGGAATTTCTTTCCCTGCAGGAGCAAATTGGATCATTCTTTGCTAGTTTTTTTGCCTTCCTCTGGATCAACTGAGGGTATAGGATTATAACTTTTTTTTTTTTGCTATGGTTGAACTGGATGGACTTTTTTGTCTTTTTTTTTTTTTTTTTCTGCCAGACTATGTAATGTTTCTTTTTTTGTATTAAAAATAAATGCTTGTGGCTGTAGGACTGTTCTATTATGAAGCTGCAATCTCCTTTTACAAAACCATCTCTACTGCCCCTGCCTGATTATGGGACTTGTGTTTGTGAGCCGTGCAGGCTTGTGTAATGCTGCTGGCTTCCAGTGTCTGCACTTGGTATTTGGGTGGATTTTGTACTGGGCTGCCTCGTGTGATGTCATGACAGATGATTGCTAACAGGCTGAGCTCCTATTGGCTTCTGCTTCTTCGTCATAACAGGGCCCCTGCAGCCTGAGAGCTTTGTGAAGGGCCAGATAGAATCCTGTGTATACAGCATATAGGATTCCCTGACACCGGCAAGATTTAACCCCTATGTACTCATTCTCAAGGTTATTGCACATTAAATAATTCCATAGACCTGACCCAGCACAGTGTGGCTGGGCTATTAGGAAGGCAAAGTTTGTTGTCCATTGCAACCAGATTCTAGCTGTTGGCTTATAGGGAAAGTTAAAGCAGAGTTCCACTCTCACTGTAAAAAAATGTCAGCAGCTACAAAAACTGTAGCTGCTGACCTTTTTTTTTTTAAAACAGCCATTCACCTGTCCCACGATTCCGCGGTTCCCCTGCCGCAGCCCGTTTCACTGGCTGTCCTGTATTCCAGGCGCCGGCATCTTCAGTGTGGGCACCCGGCTGTGACAGCTTGCGGCTTCACAGCCGGGTGCCCACTGTCCATGTGCAAGTAGCGCTGCACTTCCTGAATGGCCCCATAGTCTTCTGGGATCTGTCACGTGTCCCAGAAAGACTACAGGGAAGGACAACTTCTGCTTCCGATCGCCTATGCGATAGCAGAGGAAGGGGGAGCGGGTACCTGTCAATTTTGGGTACCCGCTCCCCAAAGGTGCCTATCCTTAATGAGGAGTGGGGGACCAGTCTTTTAAAGCGGAACTTCCCCTTTTGGGTGGAATTCTGCTTTAAAGCAGCTCTTTATACAAAACCAGTGTCCCTTTTTTAATGTCATGTCTAAAGATCTGTTTAAAGGCATATTTCACCTATAGGGCTAGAGGAAGTAATCGATGGGCTACAAGTGTGATGACATCATTTGAGGTAGGAGTCCCTCTGCAAAACACAAGGATCAGAGGGCGTACCAGCCTAGCACGTTACCTCAGCTGTTCCTTTATTCATATATAAAAAAAAAAGCATACAGGCGTACCTCGGTTTACGAACGCCTCGGTTAAAAAACCGCCTCAGTTAATGTAATTTTTTGGTTTACAAATGAAAAGCCAATAAAAATGCCTCAGTTTTCGAATTATTTTTTTCGCAATTCGAACTCATTAATTGGTTTTCAGTGCATTTACCTTTTTTTTTTTTTTTTTTTTTTTTTTCTTCAAATCCTGTACCGTACTATACCTTTAAAGTGCACTTTAGAAAGTTTTGAACAGAAGACTTTTTTTTTTTTTTTTTTTACCTCCGGAACGTATTGGTTTTCAATGCAATTACAAATTTAATTTTTTATGCCTTTAAAGTGCACTTTATAAAGCGTTTTGAACAGATAAAACTTTTTTTTTTTTTTTTTTTTTACTTTTTTTTTTACTTTTTTCTGACCTCCAGAACAAATTAATTGGTTTTCAATGCATTCCTATGAAAGACCGCGTTTTGGTTTACAATGTTTTCTCAATACGAGAAGCCCCGCAGAACGAATTAAATTCATAAACCGAGGTAGGCCTGTTCTCACAAATGACAGAATAAATGGCACATCGATCAAACAATGAGTACGAAAGATCCATTATCTCCTGCGCTCAAACACTCAGATCAAACGGGCGTTCGTAACAAGCAGCGTGTTCATCCGCTGGTGATCAGAGGTTTTGCAGCTCTATCATGAAGCTGGGGAAGCTTGATAAAACTGTAGAAGAAGATGAAAGAGAGCGCACAAACCTTGCGCATTACCTCAATAAATAGTGACTAATTTTATTACTAAGGAAATATACTCACAAAGCGATGGTATAACAGGCATAAGTAACCATAATCCACACAGGGTTACAGGAAAATCCAAAAGTGGGGGGGATGAAGGCTAACGTGTTTTGAAGGGTGCTCCCTTCTTCATCAGAGCTGGGTTGAGCAGATAGAGACTTCAGTATGGCAGAGTTCCCATGGCAAGGAGATATTCAGCCACTGAGTATTACAGCAGTTCAGCCTGGCTGAACTGAAAAGACCTTAAAATTTAATGCAGGCCTCCTATTTGAATGAAATACCTGACGCATTGCACAGGTTTTATTACAATATGTACAATTTTTCCTAACCGACAATAACATTCACAGTCCGAATTTTTCATCCTCTTCTTTTCATTTTTGACCACAGGGACCAGAGCATTCAAAGTCCGTTTTGACCCCACTAACAAACAATCAAATGAATTATTTGGAAATGAAAACATTTGAAGAATTCTGCTGGTATATAGCCAGTTTTATGTGTGTACAGGGTGTCCCTAAAGTCTGGACATATCGGCAAAATGCATGTTTTCAATACATTTTCCAACATTTTATTCATTGGCATATTAATAATGTCTTCAATGTGATTTCCTCAAATTTTGCGATGCGACGTTCCATGCACTTTGCAAGATTCACATGAACCTGATACAGTAACTCCATATTTTCATCAATTTGAGCACATTTGTTCATGATGTGTTCCTTCAGGCAATTCATATCTGTGATCTCATTGAGTACACCTTCTCCTTTATCATACCCCAAAAAAAAGAAGTCAAGGGGGTTAAAGTGTTACTAAACCACTGACCCTGCATTCACTCTGTCTGGTCTCCCACAGTACACACAACATGGAAATGCAGTAATTTTAGTAAATATAAACTACTAAATACCTTTTCCCATCAGTGACCAATTATGTAAAAAAATTAAAAAAAATAATTAAAAAATTGAAATCCTGAGAGAACTGCCTGCACATACTTAGATATGATCAGAATAAAACGCTTGGACATTTTGTAATTACAAGAACTTGTCTGAGTTTGGAATGACTGTAGATCATGCAAAGAGCGAGGCGTATAGGAGCCCAGGAGCATCACTAAAATGCCATGGATTAAAGCTGCACTCCAGTCAACACTTTTTTTGGAGGGGGTGTTTTTTGTATAAACTTTGCAAAGAGTTAAAACCTTTTTTGTAAGCTTTATATCGCTGATGTTTCCTTTTCTGAAGATACAACAGAATACAAAGGGAAATCTAACCTTTACAATTGTCAAAGAAACATGCCCATGTATTTATTTCAGGCACTTGTATAGCGCCGTCAATTTACGCAGAGCTACACACACACACACACACACACACACACACACTCAAACACTCAAACACTCACACTCACACACACTCACACACACTCACACACACTCACACACACTCACACACACTCACACACTCACACACTCACACACACTCACACACTCACACACACTCACACACTCACACACTCACACACACTCACACACTCACACACACTCACACACTCTCACTCTACATTCAGGCCCTAACCATCAAGGGGCGTACAATCTAAGGTCCCTAACTTACATTCATACATACACATACTAGGGACAAGTTAGACAGGAGCCAATTCACCTACCAGCATGTCTTTGGAGTGTGAGAGGAAACCGGAGTACCCAGAGGAAACCCGCACAGGGAGAACATGCAAACTCCAGGCAGGTGGTGCCGTGGTTGGGATTCAAACCACTGACCCAAGTACTGCCAGGTGGAATTGCTAACCATTTAGCCACAGTGCTGCCCCTGGATGTGTATAATCATTGCATCTTCATGAAAATCAATAATGTAATAAACCAGCTAACACTTCCCTGATGGTGGCACCCTCTTGTACCGCCTTTATTCAGGGCTTACATTTCTGTAATGGAGGACTTCTAAGGAGATATCTTCTTTGGACATCGCACTGCTTGGCAAAAAAAAAAGTTTTGGCTAAAGTTGGACTTTCAGGGTGCCCACCCACATTTAAATCTGATCACTCAGTCAATGCAAAACAGATTTGACCCATGTGTAAATTAAAAAGAAAAGTACAAACCCTTGTGTGCCCAATTTAGATGCAGACATTCTCAAATCAGAGTGGGCATTTAAATGAATAAAAATTTTGATGCATTTCAAGACCCCCTTTTTTGTTTTTTGTTTTTTTTAACTGGTAATAATAAAATATTTGAATGTTAGAATTGATGAAAAAATGGAGTAATAGAGTATTAGAAGGCGTGAAATACATTTCCCCGAGAAATTTTTTTTTTAGGACAGCACAGTGGCATAGTGAGTAGTCTTCTGCCTTGTGGGTATGTCCACTGTGGGCACACTACGCATGGAGTTTGCATATTTCCTCTGGGTATTCAAAGTTCATTCACACTCCAAAGGCAATTGGTTCAAATTGTCCATGGACAAATCATCAAATGCTTCATGCCAGGCCTAACTGACAAATTTGGGAGGGTTGAGGAAAGGCCTGTGACCTACATACTGCTAGGACAGATTCCTCCATCCACACAAAAAAGGTAGATGGAGGTACCCTACTGACACTGATCCATGGCTGCAGCTGCTGATCACCAGTTTTCCAGATTGCCAGCGACTGCCTTCTGTAGAACAGGGATGACCACCCATTGATTACATTTTCGTCCGTCTCTGAACAGCTTTTTGGCAAGTCTCTATTGTAAGATCTGAGTGTAGATGTATTTTCAGTACTTGTGTTGTATAGTATGTTGTTATTGGGTAACACAATAGTTAAGGTGTGTTTTTGATTTTATTTGTGATGAGTAGGTATTAATAATATTGTCCACAAAGCCAAGGAAACAAATAGAGGGGTTTATTTACTAAAACTAGTGAGTTCAAAATCTGGTGCAACTCTGCATAAAATTCAGGTCATCTTCCAGGTTTTATTGTCATCGCTTCACTGAACAAGCTGACGTTAGAAGCTGATTGGCTGCCATACACAGCTGCACCAGATTCTGTGCGCTCCAGTTTTTAGGAACTCTCCCCCATAGAGTCAGCCAGTGCTGACTGCACCAGGTAGAGAGATCCTGACAGCCAGGTACTTGGCCTTTTCAGAAGCAGATTTTGGTAACACCAGTCTCCGTGGTTCTCACCAGAACAGTTTCTTTTTACACCCCGGGTCACATCAAAGCAGATTTTGAAATTGTGCGACTTAAAATGAAGACGCACGATTTCAAAATTGGGTGACCTGCTGATTTTCGTTGCGATTTGCAAGACATCGGACACAGATGTCTATGCAAATCGCAACAAATGTAGTCCATGCACTGCTTTAGAAATCGGTGTGGTTGCAACCAAGTCGGAACCGCACCGATATGACTGCTGTAATAGCGGACAATGTATGGACAATTGTAAGTCGCCTGGCATGCAAACCACATGCCAAATTGCACCCGATGTGACCGGGAACTTAAAGGGAATCTGTCATTTTTGTCCATTCATGCGCTCAGTTGACAACCCCTCCCCAAAACTCTCTCACACACAGGATCACCGGGGCCATTTACGTACCCTTGTTGCACTGCAAATTGCTGTATCAATTTACCTGCCATAGGAGCCAACCAAATTGTGGACAGGAGGTCGGCTGTGTGTTTGGAAGATAAGGGCTCAATCACTCGATTGTAAACAATGCAGCATTAGATCTGTAAATTGTATAATATTTTACAAATCTGAACACAACAGTGGAGGCCAATGCACATAGGAAAAAAAGATCTGGGAGATTTGTTCATAGTCAGCCATTTACATCTTCATACATGTACATGTGTAAGTGAATACATCTGAGCGAGAGGAATGGAAGAATTTTACAGATGTGCTGGATTATTTTTTATTTATTATTATTTCAGGTACTTTTATAGCGCCGTCACTTTACGCAGCGCTTTACATATATATTGTACATTCGCATCAGTCCCTAACCCTCAAGGGGTGTACAATCTAAGGTCCCTAACTCACATTCATACATACACATACTAGGGCCAATTTAGACCGGGGCCAGCAAACCTACCAGCATGTCTTTGGAGTGTGGGAGGAAATCTGAGCACCCGGAGGAAACCCACGCAGGCACATGGAGAACATGCAAACTCCAGCCAGGTGGTGCCGTGGTTGGGATTCGAACCAACGACCTTAGTACAGCCAGGTGGAAGGGCTAACCTTTGCCCAGGATTACATGTCTCTTGTTTACAGGAGCACTTTACTGACCATTAGATGTAGTATTTTTGCACAGGAAGAAGACCTCCTGAAAAGTGTGTATCAATGCGTGTCACAATAAGGCTACGTTCACACTAGCCTTGTGTGCAGGCGGCAGAGAGGCGTTTGGGAAGCGTTTTTACCGCTTCCCAAACGCCTCTGCCAACTCTGCACATTACAGCACATGGTGCTGTTCTAACAGGAGCGTTTGCGTCGCGTCGCTTTTGCGTCGCGGCAAAACGGACGCCTCTGGTCGAGTCAGGAGGCTTTGAAGCCTCCTATTCTCGTCTATGGTGCCGCTCCGCAAACGCCCGGCCGGCGTTTGCGGTGCGGTTGCGACGCGGTTGCGGGGCGTTTGCGGAGCGGTAACACCACTCAAATGCATTCTAGGCGTTTGTGGGGCGTTATTAACCGCGCATGCGGCGTTTGCGGAGCGTTTGCCGAGCGTTAAAAACGCTCCGCAAACACCGGACCAACGCTTGCCAAACGCTATAGGGGCGTTTGGCAAGCGTTGGCAAAACAGCCTAGTGTGAACGAGCCCTAAGAGTCTAACATTGTATAGTAAAGGAAGTCCTTCATGGCGTATAGTTCCATATAGTTACAAGGCCTCTCTGCCTTTGCAGCGGCATCTTTTCCAATGCTCAGAGCTCTGGTGTCTGTGGGACAGGAGAGCCTCTGGAGCAGTGCAGAGTGTTCCTAGATTGTATAAGACAGGCTAATACTCGCTTCCCATCCAGGGCCAGCGGGGCCCCTCCTTTCAAACTGCTTGTGTAAACTGGGAGCAGCAGAGCTATTTTTAGCCTGGCTGCAGCAGAAGAAGGGGGGGGGGGGGGGTGGAGAGGGGTGGCCCTTGCTCACGGAGGAGGGTGCATGAAAGGGTGGATCCAGCGCTTGCTGCACATGACTAGGTTCTGCTTTTCATGCTGAAGGGAAATGACTTTCATGTCAGATGTCGTCTTGTACTGCAGGATCCCGAGGAAGACTTCTTGCGGACGTGGCCTGCTTCCATGCGTGTGGAATGCGGCCACCGATGGTTGCTGCAGAGGGAGAAATAACTCCTACGTAGCAGATGAGGAGGCAATATAGAACTGGTGGTCCCTCAGGAGCTGGAGGGGCACATTGTGCCATTGCCTCCTCTGTCATGACCAGCTTGCAGCCTGAGGGTTATGTAGCTCATTTTTATCAGGTACAGCGGTGATGTGTTATTTCCAGTTCCTTCTCAGCTTAAAGCAGGGGTGTCAAACTGGCAGCCCTCCAGCTGTTGTGAAACTACAAGACCCATCATGCCTCTGCCTGTGGGAGTCTTGCTTATAACTATCGATCTTGCAATGCCTCATGGGACTTGTAGTTTGGCAACAGCTGGAGGGCTGACAGTTTGACACCCGTGGCTTAAAGGATAAAGATACTATAAGGTGCTAGGGGAAATCCCATCTCTGATAGCCACCATCTACACAGCTGCCTCCTGGGGAGATTTTTCTCTCTAGGGTTTGATGACAACTGTAAAATTAGAAGTCTCGCCTCAACTTCTCACCAGTAGAGGAAATTTCTCCAGAGTGGACACAGACTGCAATAAAAACTTTACAGGGGTTTTAACACTTCATCATTCCATGTAACTTCATCAGAATCCCCCTTCACCTCTGTCGATATAGCATACAAATATAAAAATGGTGATTTTATGTCTTGGCATTACGGTTTTCCACCTCATACACATAGACAAGGTTTTTAATTTACTGTTTTTGCCCCATATAGAAGATTATCATACAAGTTATTCATGTACCTCATACAGGAAAATATTTAAAGTTCTGTGCTGTTTCCTGGTATTTTTTTTCTTTTTTATTGGTGAAAACTTTTAATTCTCTGGTATTTAAAGTGATTGTAAAGTCACATTTTTAATTAACATAGAGGTTTTTACATACCGTATTTCTCGCTCCATAAGACATACCTAGATTTTAGAGGAGGAAAACAAGAAAAAAAATATTCTGAACCAGTGGACTGCAGACATAGTACAGGAAATGACCAGAGACTGCGGACACGGTACAGGGGATGACCAGAGACTGCGGACACGGTACAGGGCATGACCAGAGACTGCGGACGCGGTACAGGGCATGACCAGAGACTGCGGACGCGGTACAGGGCATGACCAGAGACTGCGGACGCGGTACAGGGCATGACCAGAGACTGCGGACGCGGTACAGGGCATGACCAGAGACTGCGGACGCGGTACAGGGCATGACCAGAGACTGCCGACACAGCGGGTATTTGGCGGGAATACCGGTCTGGCCGCTCCATATTCACTCCATAAGACGCACAGACATTTTCCCCCATTTTTTTTTGGGGGGGGGGGGGGGAGTGCGTCTTATGGAGCGAAAAATACGGTATCGCACAAAGCAGACCATTATCTCTGTTGCTGTCACTCTCCTCGAGTGCCCCATAGCAAGCTGCTTGCTTTGGGGGCACACATCTGGGCTCGCTCCTGCAAACTGTACCTCATCAGCTAGGGAGTGGGATTCGCCAATGTTTTATGCAGGATTGTCCAGCATAATGAAAACTCTTTGGAACGATCTCTAAAATGCGCAAAGTTTACTACAACTAATCTCGGCTCAGTGGTGCACATAAATCTCTTCCCTACAATGAAACAATATTGCTGGGGTGTGCGTGTGGGTTTTTTTTTTACTTAATTTATGACTAACTTTATTTGCCAAAAAATGGCCCTCTGGTTCTATGCTGCACCTTCTGCTTTCAGCAAATTTTCTGGAGGAGTGCCGGGCAATGGCAGCCCACATATTTCCCTTGCTACGAGTTTCTTTTAAACCAGCCATGCCTCCCATCAGCAGTCACGCTGGTGGACTGTCTGCCATGATGTCCGGTTTATCTCTACTTAATAAGGGCATTATAAATTGACCGGATTTTTCTCATCAGCATCTTAACGGTTACAGATCTGATGTACTTGCCTGTTCTTCATGCCCTGGCAAGCTGCCTGACAGTTTTTTGCAGCATATTCAGAATTTGTGGTTGTTTTTTAATTTCATGTGGCTTTTAGGTCTCCCTGTCTTTTTTATTTTTATATATATATATATATATATATATATATATATATATATATATATATATATATATATATATATATATATATATATATATATATATATATATATATATATTATTATACAGTATTTATAAAGTGCCAATAGTTCGCTCAGCGCTGTACATTACAAAGCGGGACAGAACATGTGACAGAACAATACCAATACAATGCAAAACATGAGGGGATTGAGGGCCCTGCTCTTTCGAGCTTACAATCTAGGAGATCATATATATATATATGTATGTATGTGTGTCCATGATATACACTGTGGCCGGCCAGTTCTGGATGGGCGTCATATGACGTCCTCCCAGAACGCGCTCTCCTGTGCGCGATCTCCGTGATTGCGGTGTCCTTCGAACACAGCTGATCACGTGATGTGATAAAAGGCCAATCACAGCGATCAGCAGTCCAATGACACGCTGATCACCGGGAAATGCAATTGCCGGTTCTCGGCTGCACTTTCCTCACGCTGTCAGATCGTGAGGAAAGTACTGCCGAGAACCGGCAGTTATTAGAGCGGGGATCGGCACCGATCATCAGTGCCCTGATGATCAGTGCCCAGCAGTGCCACCCACAAGTTCCACCCACCTGTGCCACCCACCTGTGCCCACCCACCTGTGCCCGTCAGTGCCACCAGTCAGTGCCCAGCGGTTGTGCCAGTCAGTGCCCAGCAGTGCCGCCAGTCAGTGCTGTCTCAGTACCCATCATCAGTGTCGCCTATCCGTGACACCTCATTAGTGCTGCCTATCAATGTGCCTTGGGTGCTCTTTACTGCCATTTAGCTTGAAATCCATTGTAGAGCACCACCGTGCAACTATATATGAGGTGGCCAGAAACTATCATTTCGATTTTTCTTTTATCTCTTTTGGTTTATTGTATGCATTTTGGTGGCAGGGAGTATAGATGTCTCCCAGGCATGGATTTCACTAAAAACGCACGCACGCACACGATCAATCACTGTTTTTGGTAGAAATTATATTTCTACATGGCAAATAATTTACTAGCAGGTGTAGTAGAGTAATAGAAATCCAACAGTCATGACAAGCATGCTGCTGATTCTGTGTAATTGAATCACTAATTGAAAGGGGCATGTTCAAAATAATAGCAGTGTGGAGTTCTATTAGTGAGGTAATTCATTCTTTGAAAAACAAGTGGCAATTATTGCCCTTATTTAAGGAAGGAAGGCAGCAAATGTTGTACATGCTGGTTACAGTGCATTTCTCTCTGAAATTCTGAGGAAAATGGGTCGTTCCAGACATTGTTCAGAAGAACAGCGTACCTTGATTAAAAAGTTGATTGGAGAAGGGAAAACATATAAAGAAGTGCAGAAAATGATAGGCTGCTCAGCTAAAATGATCGCAAATGCTTTAAAATGGCAACCAAAACCTGAAAGACGTGGAAGAAAGTGAAAAACTACCATTCGAATGGATAGAAGAATAGCCAAAATGGCAAGGACTCAGCCAACAATCAGCTCCAGGAAGATCAAAGGTGTAAAGTTACTTGTGAGTACTGTTACAATTAGAAGACGCCTATGTGAAGCCAAGCTATCTGCAAGAAGCCCCCGCAAAGTCCCACTGTTGAAAAAAAGACGTGCTGAAGAGGTTACAATTTGCCAAAGAGCACATTGACTGGCCTAAAGAGAAATGGTGCAACATTTTGTGGACTGATGAAAGTAAGATTGTTCTTTTTGGGTCTAGTGGCCGGAGACAGTTTGTCAGACGACCCCCAAACACTGAATTCAAGCCACAGTACACTGTGAAGACAGTGAAGCATGGTGGTGCAAGCATCATGATATGGGGATGTTTCTCATACTACGGTGTTGGGCCTATTTATCGCATACCAGGGATCATGGATCAGTTTGAATACATCAGAATACTTGAAGAGGTCATGCTGCCTTATGCTGAAGAGGAAATGCCCTTGAAATGAGTGTTCCAACAAGACAACGACCCCAAACACACCAGTAAACGTGCAACATCTTGGTTCCAGACCAACAAGATTGACGTTATGGAGTGGCCAGCCCAATCCCCGGATCTTAATCCAATAGAAAACTTGTGGGGTGACATCAAAAATGCAGTTTCTGAGGCAAAACCAAGAAATAGAGAAGAACTGTGGAATGTGGTCCAATCATCCTGGGCTGGAATACCTGATCACAGGGGCCAGAAGTTGGGTGACTCCATGCAACACAGATGTACAGCAGTTCTCAGAAACAGTGTGACTACAACCAAATATTCATTCAGTGATTCAAAGGAAAGCAAAATCTTCAAACATTTCTCAGTTTATATAGTGAATGTTTGAGTTTGTAAAGAAGAATACAAACACTGCTATTTTTTTTGAACCGTCTAATATTCACTTTTCTTCAAATTTGTGTTCCTCTTAAAAAAAATTGATCTATTTTTCTTCATGTTTTGATTTGGAATAGAATGTGTTGTGTTCCCAATGCATTTGTGTGGATGGAAATAAAAGCTCTTAGAAGGATTTTGAGCTTTATTCACTTTTTTCAACACACTGCTATTTTTTTTAACATAACCGTGTGTGTGTGTGTATATATGTGTGTGTGTATATATATATATATATATATATATATATATATATATATATATATATATTTTTTTTTTTTTTTAATTCTTAGTTTATATATCGCCAACAGTGTGCTCAGCGCTTAACAATATAACGGGAGGCAATACATTTCAATACAAGAGGGTTAGGAGGGCCTGATCCCTGGAGCTTACAATCTAAAAATATGAAGCATGTATGATTTTTTTGATCCAGCTTGTGGAGTCTGTAGGTACATTTTTACAAGGTATGCGTATTCTCCATTTCCGTTTGGTGTGCGACTGCACATGAACAGGAATTCTGCTGCTGCTTTTCTTCTGTACCTTGCTAAAGCCAGTCAGGCCCTGATAGTAAATGAAAGACAATAGACTGATTCCTCCATTCACACTATACAGCATGGATGAACAAATCTCTTGCTGTGGCTATTGTATTTTGACAGCCAAGTCTGCTGGTTGTCAAAATACCCAGACAGTGGCTGCATCTGATCGGATGCTGGTGCTGTTTGGCTGGAAATGGTCTAGCATGCTGCTTTGACAAAAATGGAATGATTTGACTTTTGTCAACCGGCTCAGGGCCACCTACTGAGTGAAGTTTGCATAGTGCACGACTGGCTTTACTTTTCAGGGTTTTTTGGTGTTTTTCCTGAAACTCCAAACTTGTAAACAATACTTTGCAGTGGCCTGCTGGAGCTCTGGTCGCCCGCTAATGACTGATTGGGAGGAGGCTGCTCACATTTACACGAGTATAAAGAGTGTATTGTGGGTTTTGGAAAAGGGGGGGGGGAGCATTTAAATGATGTATCTTTGTTCTGCCGCCTGGCCCCGCTCCAGAGATCTCTCACAAGGTTTCGTGCTGACGATCTATTTATAGTAATGTGGCCCCATTGTCATGGCAACAGAGCTGGAGGCCAGGGCGCGGGCAGCTATTTCTGGGCCGTTTGTAATGTAACACTGGGAAAGTTAGATTATCCTCTCAAACTAGTCCAACTTGAGATAACCGATCAGTGATTTTTCTCCCTGTACTCTGCTCCGCTCCTTTGTGGCTGGTGCTCTTCTTCAGTAACCTGTGCCGCTGTGGTCCTGCGCCAGAGATGAGGGTCTGCAGGAGAGCCCCTCTATAGGTGTTCCTTTACTATCTCTGTGTGCTGGAGGCCCCTAGTCTATAGCCAGCTTTGCCCCTCTGCCTCATTGTGGGAGGAATGTGCTTTACAGCCGGCCAACGTAAATTCTAAAAAATTTTATTTTCCTGGTGCGTTGGGTTGCATTTTACCGAGATGTTCTAAATAGGAACATTACTTAAACGTTTTCAATTTAATCAATTGTCGTGTTGAGTTCTTTACATGTTAAAGTATACGTTTTAATGTTGCCAGGCTAAAATAACCCACAGTCTATAAAGCAAGCACCCTAATTTGTCACATTATACCTTCATAGTATCTAGCTCCTCGCCAATTCAGGAAACTTCAGGTATGGGGCCCACGTGTGCACCCTCCTCTCTAGGCCCAAACACAGGTGATAGTGCAGTGTGAATGTGGCATTATAGGTGCCTGATATCTGCCTGTAAATTGAGTATTTTTAGTGAGCGCCTACTTTGTTTCCAGTATTTAGCTTAAAATATTTTTATAAAAATGACTTGTTTTTAGTGGCATAGTTCAATACAGCTGAGGTCATCTGCTATTTAACGTAGAATAAATACAAGCTTCTGGAACTCAGAGCTTCTTCTTAAATACGTATATACTTGTAAAGTCATGAGTTTGTAGGATGTTCACCTGGAGTACTTGCCTTTTACTGCTGCAAGTGCCAATGAACTCCACTCTTTCTGTGAAGAGGTTCCTCAGAATCTACTGAGAAACCATCCCCAGAAGTGTCAATGTCTTTGGTCTCCCATAGTGCTCATTGGTTCCTTATACCAACCTTCTGGCTCAAGGGCACAGTAGTGAGAGTGGAGCAGGAGGATCCAGTAGGAGTGGCTTGATGTATTCTACGCATGTGATGGGTTTACTTAAGTGCTTGTCTTTGATTCATATTTCATGTCTGAGGTTTACAAACACAATCTCCTGTGCTTGGGGGTCAACTCAAAAATTCTACTGGCTACATCTCCATCCTGGCTTTCTTGGATAACTGTTCGTCTTGCTGCCCTCAAAGTACTGGGAACTCCACAAACACTGTAACCAAAAAAGCAAACAGAGGGTACTCCAGCCTAGTGCTTAACCTCTTCACGCTGGCCGAACGCAAATGGGCGGCCTCCCGGCGTCTGGGCCTAGACGCCGAGTGGCCGCATATTTGCGTTCTATTAAAAAACATATGTGCTGAGAAAGCGCCCCCAGCACGCATATCCGGTACTCACGGAAAGGTCTCGATCTCCTCTTTCGATCGGGACCTTTCCCGATCATGTGACGGCGTGTCAGGGCGGTCACATGACCCTAAACCCCGCCCCGGCTCCTGAAACCCTTAAAGGGCCAGCCGGCGCAAAGGGCTTAAAACGCTTTCATTAGTATAAAAGTGATAAGTATTGTACTCGGATGAGTAAATCAGAAGCTCATCATATAAAACAGCACCATCCAGTCCACAATGCATCACATTCCATAGTAGGATCCTTGGACCTCTAACAGACTAATGCTCTTCGAGGATTTGCCTCTTCCTCAGAGCCTGGCTGTGTGGCCTGTTGGAGGTCCAGGGATCCTTCTATGGGATGTGATGCATTGTGGACTGGATGGTGCTGTTTTTATTTGATGAGCTTCTGATTTACTCATCCTTTGAGTACAACACATCACTTTTATACCAATAAAAGCACGTTTTAAGGATAATGCACTAGGCCAGTGGTCGGCAAGCCGCGGCTCTTTACATGCTTTAATGCGGCTCTTGTGTGCCGGGCGCCCGCTCCCCTCCCTCCTCTCGGGCGGCAGGGACTCTGCAGCGTGATCCAAAAAAAAAAACAGCCAGGGCAGCGCGCTCAAATGCAATGATTGGCCAGTCTCGCTGCCACTCACATCCTGATAGCCAGTGATTGGCTGTCAGGATGTGTGTAGGCGGGGCAGCTTGACGAACATGAGAGGAGCTAGGTTCCTCTCACAGTCCGCCCTGAAGACCAGAACGGCGTGGGAACACGGCGAGAGGAACGCGCGGAGAAAAGGTAAGTGAATTGACATAGGGGGGACTTGGCTTACTACTTGCTACTTACTTACTTACTACTACTATATGAGGGATGAATTAATAGGGGGGATGAATTAATAGGGGGGATGAATTAATAGGGGGGATGAATTACTATATGGGGGATGAATTACTATATGGGGGATGAATTACTATGGGGGATGAATTACTATATGGGGGATGAATTACTATAAAAACTTATTGAAACTAAAAACAGTGTACCATCCTATGTATTTTCAGTTTTAAAAATGTGGCTCTCAAAATAAATTTCAATCGTTGTTTTGGCAAGATTTGGCTCAGTTGAAAAAAAAAAAGGTTGCCCACCACTGCACTAGGCTAGTGCGCTCTGTGTTTTTTTTTTTGTGTTGCAATGAAATATGAATCAAAGCATAGACCTCCTATAGTCTCGATAAAGCATAGTCCTCTATAGTCTAGAATAAGAGCACAAAGTCTTATTTCTGTCTGCTGCCACGTTCCTCTGTCAGCAGAATCACTTCTGACAAGTTTTCCTGACACCCAGAAAAAAATGGTGACAGGGGAGGGATCTCCAGCAAATGGACAGACTCGGCTCTCTTCCTGTGAGCTGTGTGTTCCCTTCCCTCCAGCCGGCTCTCAGAGATCTCGCTGAGCTCTGCAGTGTGTAATTCCAGCCACCCCCCCTTTTTCTTTTTTTCCTTTCAACTTGGGCAAGCTTTATAAATTCAGCAGTCTGAACAGATGTAGAGAAGAGAAGACCACAGATAGACAGGTCAACTTATGTAGGAGGATTTGTTTCATCTCTGTGTATCACCTGAGGCCAGTCACCTCACTGGGTATATAGAAGGGTTTACAACCATTTTTAAAGGAAATGAACTGAGAAGAATGTGTAGGCTTCTGTGTCGACTTTGTCTTCGAAATGCTAATTGTATAATTGTTGTTAATGTTGTATTCGTTTGAGTAACTGATGTGGAATAAGCATGTTGCATATGAAGTCAACATTTTAAGCTGCACATTTAAGTCCGTGATTTCGAAATAATTGTAACCATTGGCCAAAAAACGTCAAACCCTAACTACAGTGAGATGAAACTGTGAGGTGTCTGTACATACCTGTAGCAGTCTTCTAAACTCTGCACTTACAGCCAATCCTTGGGGCCCTTGTAACCGGCAAGGCCTCATCAAAAGTTGTCATACTCTTCATGCCTTATGCTTGTTTCTATTATATTTATGGACCAGTAGAAATGTGAGAGGGAGATGGAAAGCTTCTACTCGAAGAGGAAGTGTTGACGCTTGGGTCCTCAAAGCTGCCTGGCATTCAGGCATAAAAGCGAGGACTTGGAGGATGCCGTAAATGCACCTTATAATTGCAGCAGATTTTTTTTTAGTAGGGTGAGGAAAGGTTAGCATCTCTCAGGTATTTATAGCGGTCTCCGTCTTGGTGACACCTGCACCCTATCATTGCTTGTCCTTGTATCACCAGGACAAAAAGTGGGGGGGGAATCTTTCTAGTGGGCACTTTCTCTTAAATATAGGATATCCATTTGATAGGTGACTAAAAAAAAAATAAAACATTAGTAATGGGGGGAGGGGTAGAGGGAGTCCCACAATAAAGGTCTCAATCCCTTGTTGGTAGGCAGTAATGGTGCCACACCCCTTATTGGCAGGACACTGAAAAGTATGAAAACCCTAACTGGAAAACTAATGGGGCTTTAAGAGGCACCATACCACAAAATGGATGTATACTCAAAGGGTATAAAAAGTACAACTTTATTGACCGTTAAAACCACGGTTGTGGTAGTGATATTTGAGCAATCCCAACACTAATCATAAAAAGAATGGCATTCTTATAGCAAACCGGTTGGACACATAACATTACAGGGTATGACCTTCGATAACATAAGAACCATAGTTGACATGTTGGCTCCAAATTGGTACTTCGATTGTTTCGTCAACGTATTTCGCAGGATAATAGCCCGCTTCCTCAGGGAGATATAACCTGATTCTAAAATTTATATAAACAAGGCCAAAAAATACTCATACAACATACTAAAGAAAATATTTATAACAAACAATATTTTACATTTACCCAATGATGGTATCAATAAATTTGTAGAAAGCCGGTAAGAACCATGAGCATTGGATCCAAGAGGGAGGGATCCCTTAATCAGAGATGCAGAGGTGCGCCAAATGGATAAAGCCGCATATCCGTAATAAAGCTGAAAAAAGTCACCAAAACAACCAAATGTTTGTGTCCCCGAGCATACAAACTACTCCCCAAGCTGGTTATATACCCCAGCTGTAAGGTCAGGGCAGCAAAAAGAAGATATTCTATATATAAAGGAACTATGGACTTCATGTATAATATATAGTCGAAATATACATACTTGGTAACACCCTTCCAGACTGCTGATTGGATTTGTCAATCACAGCCAGTGAGAAGAGCGGGGGGTGTGGCCAAGCCATGGTTTCATGTGTGAATGGACACACACAAGCTGCTTGCTATGGGGGCACCCAACAGGACTGCCAATGGGGGACCCTAGAAGTGGAGGATCCGGACTGCTCTGCAAAACCAGTGCACACAGCAGGTAAGTATATGCATGTTTGTTATTTTTTTAAACAAATATTTAAGCCTTTAGAATCCATTTAAAGTTATGTGATTGTTTTTAATAGCTTGTATTCGATGTTGATAAAAAGTCAGCTGAATGGATCTGTAACATTGTTTCATTTGTTAAAGGTGAAGTCCTAAGCTCACTTTTTTTTTTTTGTCTGCCCAGTTTTCTAGATAAAATCGAAATTGTGCAACAGAATGATTACACACCTTCTGACCAGGTGAGTGTAACTCTGCATATCAGAAGTAGTCTGCTTGTAAAATGTCTTGGAGAATCTATTCAATAGTTCATTTCTCTGTTTTGGGTGGGATAGCGCAAGGTTCGATTCAGTGTCCAGCCTTCAGAGCAGTCTGACGTTAACATTAAAGGCATCCATTTTTTTTCTTGCCAACCATTCAAATGTTTCAACTGATCACCCCATACAACACACAATTGATGTGAAAATCTATAAGAAAATTCTTTCATCTTCATAGATCTTGTCAAAATGGTCAGATCAGTAAATTTAAAACAAGCCCAGGGGTGGACTAACC
>NW_028318883.1:2000000-2117500 GCF_062004578.1 Staurois parvus
CAGTCATGGTGATAACCACCCCAGAATTGGTGTCAGTCAATAACCCTGACTTTATTGTTCAGTAGCACAATAAGTAATAACCCTGACCTTATTGTTCAGTAGCATTGCTATTTCAAATCACCTAAATTTGGTTCAGTGGCAATGCGGTAAATATCTCGCCCTCCTTTATCCCTTAATCTATAAAAAATTATTTGCTCCTAGTGAAACAAAAAACAAATAGAGTGCTGCTCCCAAAAAAGTAGAAAATAACCTTTATAACAATGTAAACGTACACTTGGTGCGCATCTCTACATTTATAGCCATACAATATACACTTGTGAACCTTCTCAATACGAAATGGCTAACAAACAGCAACTTTAAAATAAATAAGTGCAATGCGCCATATGAAAAGTGAAATCAGCCTTATAAAAAGTGCTCAGTCCAACATATATTCTCTGAGATTCAATCAAATCTTGAAAGGTGGTAAGAAAACTTGATTCCTGCACCAAATAAATGATCCGTCTCTAACCAAAAATATTTATCTCACTTTCCAGTGAAAGTGCATTCTTGTGTGCTCGTACTCAGCACTCATCTCATGGACAGGATACTTTCACACCTCCACAGCATAATGTGACAGACACCAGAAGGAATCTTCTTGCGCAACAAACAGATATTCCCTCGGGTGAAGAAGATCAAAGGACCTCAATGGTCTTCTATCGTAAAACTATTTTTTATTTAAAATAAGCAGACATATACTCAGAAACATAAGAAGTATAGGAGCACATAAGAAACAGACACCAAAGCCTTGAGGATCAGCATGTATATGACATCACCGGCTAGGACCCCGCCCAACATGTTTCGCCACTAATCAGCATAGTCAGGGGAATAGAGCATCTCCTTTATTCCTTCCCTGCATTTGTGGTCTGTGGCAAGTCTGTTTATCCCCCGAACCCACATTGGTGGCCAGTGACAGCCTACTCACTGTTTACTTGCCATATCTCAAGGTCCTTGTTCAGACCACAGCAGTCACATCTTAACCACTTCAAGTCCATATACTTTCACTTCCTTCCAGTTCAGGCCAATTTTCAGCTTTCAGTGCTATCACACTTTGAATGACAATTGCACCGTCATGCAACACTGTACCCATATGAAACTGTTTTTATATATATATATATATATATATATATGTATATATATATATATATATATATGTATGTATTACAAATATTTTGAAGAAAGTGTTTTTCTTATAAAATTTTGCAAATAAATAATCTTTCTTCATAAATCTTGGCCAAAGTATATTCATCTATTTTTTTAGTAAAAAATAAATAAATAAATAACCCAAATTAGTTTATAACCAAAAATTATAATTAAAAAAAAAAATTTAAATTTGTCCAATCAGCTATCACATGAATCAGGACCTCACACAGAGGTCCCGTACAACGATCCGGACACAGCCGGCACCGATCGCGGTGCCGCACGCTCCCAGGCAATGGATGCAGGGGACGTTTAAAACCGTCCACCTGCATCGTCAGCACTCCCGTCCAGCCGTTTATTGACATGGGCCAGACGGGAAGAGGTTAAGACTGTGGCAGGTTGCTGCATTCCTGTTGCAATTCTTCAAAAGTTGGGCCCACAGCCCTAGATACAGAGCTAGTATTGAATGTACCTGATTTCTACAGAAGGGAGTTTGTGTGTTTCTTTACATATTAAACAAATACTAACCAATGAATTGTGAAGCATAAGGCAGGTTTTTTTCAGCCGCTTTTAGTTTTTAGTCTTGTACGTTACATACTATAGATACTTTGATGGTTTTAGCTCTGATGTAAAGAAGACAAATACATTGTGTATGTATATAAGTTGCAGGTAAAATACAAGCTTTACAACTTGATGATGTTGTCTCATCTTTTATGCTGAAATAAAAATACTTTATTATTATACTCTTAATTTGTCACCTAGTAAAGAGTATCTCATGGACACCAAATTTTACTCTACACCACTTGACTGTTACTGAATGTGAGGCAAATTAGGGAAGACCTGGGCAGGTTCTTAAAAACAAATATGGTAAATTCAGACAATACTGTAAGCATAATCACATTAAAACATGTCTTTGTTTGAAATGGCTAGGAAATCATTTTTAAGCATCTTAAACAAAGAATGAAACCTGGTCAGAATATTGTAGAATTTATTTTTCTTGGTTTTTTGAACGTGGAGTTTTTAATCTTATCAGTTTTTATCAGTAAATTGACCAACCCATAGAGGTTGTATGTAAAGGCAGGAGATATATGTATAAACACACATAGGGATTTACTGTACTTCCTGCTAACATTTTTTACCTTGATCTAGTAATCTTACAACCTATATATGTATACTTTTTCAAAAAATTCTGTCATCCTGCCTTTTGTCTGTCGAAGGTGTTGTATCTTCATGAAAATAGAAAAGATGCTGCTGCGCTTATGAAATAAACCTGTGTACAAAAAAAAACGTGTGATGCAGCCGTCCTAATTGTGAACTAATAGACACAAAATATACCATATAGACCGCACATAAATGGTGTGACACACAGAACAGTTAATTATATTGATAATCATAATAACCAATACACATCTATAAAAACAATTTTCTTTAATGCAGTCCCAGTATGTGCAAATAAAGTGCAAATGTGCTGAATCCTTGATAGTAAACTCGGTATTAAGGTGACAAGTGCTTCACTGTGCTCAGACTGGTGCCCCACCTATCTCTAGGTAGGTCACTAGCACTTTAATTGGGACTATCCCAAAATGCCACGTGTTGCTGCGCTTTCCCGTATGTTCCATGACGTTGCTACTGGTAACCAGTGTGTTATCACCGGGTCACGTGGTAAGTGATAACCAGTAATCCTTCTCTGGGGCTAGTTTGATGCTAGCACTACTCCTCCACTCCACAAGCAATGTAGTATGTTGTCAGTAGAGATGAGCGAATCGAACCAGGCGAAGTGGAATTAGTTTCGAATTTCAGGAAAAATTCAATTCGCGGCGAATCCGAATATTAGCATACTTCGGGTGCGCGAACCGGATTTTTCCCGATCAGCCGGCAAAAGTGTCCCTGCAGAGAGCTCCGCTATTTCTGACAGTTCCTTCACATGTACAGCGGTTGAAACATTGTATCTATTTGTTTCCATTTAGGATACAGATGTTTTTATTCGGAAATAGATACAATGTTTCAACCGCTGTAAATGTGAAGGAACTGTCAGAGAACTGTCAGAAATAGCGGAGCTCTCTGCAGATACACTTTTTGCTGTACTGGAATACTTCTTCTTTTCATTCTTCTTTTCATTCTTCTCATTCTTCTTTTCATTCTTCTTTTCATTCTTCTTCTCATTCTTCTTTTCATTCTTCTTCTTCTTTTCATTCTTCTTTTCATTATTCTCATTCTTCTTTTCTTCTTCATGAAAAGAAGAATGAAAAGAAGAAGAAGAAGAATGAAAAGAAGAATGAAAAGAAGAAGAAGAATGAAAAGAAGAATGAGAAGAAGAATGAGAAGAAGAATGAGAAGAATGAAAAGAAGAATGAGAAGAATGAAAAGAAGAATGAAAAGAAGAAGAAGAAGAATGAAAAGAAGAAGAAGAATGAAAAGAAGAAGAATCTTTTCATTCTTCTTTTCATTCTTCTTCTTCTTCTTTTCATTCTTCTTCTTCTTTTCATTCTTCTTTTCATTCTTCTTCTTCTTCTTTTCATTCTTCTTCTTCTTTTCATTCTTCTTTTCATTCTTCTTCTTCTTCTTTTCATTTTTCTCATTCTTCTTTTCATTCTTCTCATTCTTCTTTTCATTCTTCTTCTTCTTTTCATTCCTCTTCTTCTTCTTTTCATTCTTCTTCTTCTTTTCATTCTTCTTTTCATTCTTCTTCTTCTTCTTTTCATTCTTCTTCTTCTTCTTTTCATTCTTCTTCTTCTTTTCATTCTTCTTCTTCTTCTTTTCATTCTTCTCATTCTTCTTTTCATTCTTCTTCTCATTCTTCTTTTCATTCTTCTCATTCTTCTTTTCTTCTTCATGAAAAGAAGAATGAGAAGAAGAATGAAAAGAAGAATGAAAAGAAGAAGAAGAATGAAAAGAAGAATGAGAAGAATGAAAAGAAGAATGAAAAGAAGAAGAAGAATGAAAAGAAGAATGAGAAGAAGAATGAAAAGAAGAATGAGAAGAAGAATGAAAAGAAGGATGAAAAGAAGAAGAAGAAGAATGAAAAGAAGAATGAAAAGAAGAATGAAAAGAAGAAGAAGAATCTTTTCATTCTTCTCATTCTTCTTTTCATTCTTCTTTTCATTCTTCTTCTTCTTCTTTTCATTCTTCTTCTTCTTTTCATTCTTCTTTTCATTCTTCTTCTTCTTCTTCTTTTCATTCTTCTTCTTTTCCTTCTTCTTCTTTTCATTCTTCTTTTCATTCTTCTTCTTCTTCTTTTCATTCTTCTTCTTTTCATTCTTCTTCTTTTCATTCTTCTTTTCATTCTTCTTCTTTTTCTTTTCATTCTTCTTCTTCTTCTTTTCATTCTCTTCTTTTCATTCTTTTCATTCTTCTTCTTCTTTTCATTCTTCTTCTTCTTTTCATTCTTCTTCTTCTTCTTCTTTTCATTCTTCTTTTCCTTCTTCTTTTCATTCTTCTCATTCTTCTTTTCCTTCTTCTTTTCATTCTTCTTCTCATTCTTCTTCTTCTTCTTTTCATTCTTCTTTTCATTCTTCTCATTCTTCTTTTCTTCTTCATGAAAAGAAGAATGAGAAGAAGAATGAAAAGAAGAATGAAAAGAAGAATGAAAAGAAGAATAAGAAGAAGAATGAAAAGAAGAATTAGAAGAATGAAAAGAAGAATGAGAAGAAGAAGAATGAAAAGAAGAATGAAAAGAAGAATGAGAAGAATGAAAAGAAGAATGAAAAGAAGAAGAAGAATGAAAAGAAGAATGAAAAGAAGAAAAAGAATCTTTTCATTCTTCTCATTCTTCTTTTCATTCTTCATCTTCTTTTCATTCTTCTTCTTCTTTTCATTCTTCTTTTCATTCTTCTTCTTTTCATTCTTCTTCTTCTTCTGAGGATGAGGATGAAGAAGAAGAAGAAGAAGTAGGATGAAAATAAGAATTCCAAGCCGGCAAAAAGTGTATCTGCAGAGCTCCGCTAAGTGTATCTGCAGAGCTCCGCTATTTCTGACAGTTCTCTGACATTCACTCCATACAGCGGTTGAAACATTGTATCTATTTGTTTCCATAAATGGAAACAAATAGATACAATGTTTCAACCGCTGTATGGAGTGAATGTCAGAGAACTGTCAGAAATAGCGGAGCTCTGCAGATACACTTAGCGGAGCTCTGCAGATACACTTTTTGCCGGCTTGGAATTCTTCTTATTTTCATCCTACTTCTTCTTCTTCATCCTCATCCTCATCCTCAGAAGAAGAGGATGAGGATGAAGAAGAAGAAGAAGAAGTAGGATGAAAATAAGAAGAATTCCAAGCCGGCAAAAAGTGTATCTGCAGAGCTCCGCTAAGTGTATCTGCAGAGCTCTGCTAAGAAATAGCGGAGCTCTGCAGATACACTTTTTGCCGGCTTGGAATTCTCCTTCTTCTCATCCTTCTTCTTCTTCTCATCCTTCTTCTTCTTCTCATCCTTCTCCTTCTTCTCATCCTTCTTCTTCTTCTTCTCATCCTTCTTCTTCTTCTCATCCTTCTCCTTCTTCTCATCCTTCTTCTTCTTCTCATCCTTCTTCTTCTTCTCATCCTTCTTCTTCTTCTCATCCTTCTCCTTCTTCTCATCCTTCTTCTTCTTCTCATCCTTCTTCTTCTTCTCATCCTTCTTCTTCTTCTCATCCTTCTCCTTCTTCTCATCCTTCTCCTTCTTCTCATCCTTCTTCTTCTTCTCATCCTTCTTCTTCTTCTCATCCTTCTCCTTCTTCTCATCCTTCTTCTTCTCATCCTTCTCCTTCTTCTCATCCTTCTTCTCATCCTTCTCCTTCTTCTCATCCTTCTTCTCATCCTTCTTCTCATCCTTCTCCTTCTTCTCATCCTTCTCCTTCTTCTCCTTCTTCTCATCCTTCTCCTTCTTCTCATCCTTCTCCTTCTTCTCATCCTTCTCCTTCTCCTTCTTCTCATCCTTCTCCTTCTTCTCATCCTTCTCCTTCTTCTCATCCTTCTCCTTCTCCTTCTTCTCATCCTTCTCCTTCTCCTTCTTCTCATCCTTCTCCTTCTCCTTCTTCTCATCCTTCTCCTTCTCCTTCTTCTTCTTCTCATCCTTCTCCTTCTTCTCATCCTTCTTCTTCTTCTCATCCTTCTCCTTCTTCTCATCCTTCTCCTTCTTCTCATCCTTCTCCTTCTTCTCATCCTTCTCCTTCTTCTCATCCTTCTCCTTCTTCTCATCCTTCTCCTTCTTCTTATCCTTCTCCTTCTTCTCATCCTTCTCCTTCTTCTCATCCTTCTCCTTCTTCTCACCCTTCTCCTTCTCCTTCTTCTCATCCTTCTCCTTCTTCTCATCCTTCTCCTTCTTCTCATCCTTCTCCTTCTCCTTCTTCTCATCCTTCTCCTTCTCCTTCTTCTCATCCTTCTCTTTCTTCTCATCCTTCTCCTTCTCCTTCTCCTTCTTCTCATCCTTCTCCTTCTTCTCATCCTTCTCCTTCTCCTTCTTCTCATCCTTCTCCTTCTCAGTCCAACATATATTCTCTGAGATTCAATCAAATCTTGAAAGGTGGTAAGAAAACTTGATTCCTGCACCAAATAGATCCATAAATGGAAACAAATAGATACAATGTTTCAACCGCTGTATGGAGTGAATGTCAGAGAACTGTCAGAAATAGCGGAGCTCTGCAGATACACTTAGCGGAGCTCTGCAGATACACTTTTTGCCGGCTTGGAATTCTTCTTATTTTCATCCTACTTCTTCTTCTTCATCCTCATCCTCATCCTCAGAAGAAGAAGAAGAGGATGAGGATGAAGAAGAAGAAGAAGAAGAAGAAGAAGAAGAAGAAGTAGGATGAAAATAAGAAGAATTCCAAGCCGGCAAAAAGTGTATCTGCAGAGCTCCGCTAAGTGTATCTGCAGAGCTCTGCTAAGAAATAGCGGAGCTCTGCAGATACACTTTTTGCCGGCTTGGAATTCTCCTTCTTCTCATCCTTCTCCTTCTTCTCATCCTTCTTCTTCTTCTTCTCATCCTTCTTCTTCTTCTCATCCTTCTCCTTCTTCTCATCCTTCTTCTTCTTCTCATCCTTCTTCTTCTTCTCATCCTTCTTCTTCTTCTCATCCTTCTTCTTCTTCTCATCCTTCTCCTTCTTCTCATCCTTCTTCTTCTTCTCATCCTTCTTCTTCTTCTCATCCTTCTTCTTCTTCTCATCCTTCTCCTTCTTCTCATCCTTCTCCTTCTTCTCATCCTTCTTCTTCTTCTCATCCTTCTTCTGCTTCTCATCCTTCTCCTTCTTCTCATCCTTCTTCTTCTCATCCTTCTCCTTCTTCTCATCCTTCTTCTCATCCTTCTCCTTCTTCTCATCCTTCTTCTCATCCTTCTCCTTCTTCTCATCCTTCTCCTTCTTCTCATCCTTCTCCTTCTTCTCCTTCTTCTCATCCTTCTCCTTCTTCTCATCCTTCTCCTTCTTCTCATCCTTCTCCTTCTTCTCATCCTTCTCCTTCTTCTCATCCTTCTCCTTCTTCTCATCCTTCTCCTTCTTCTCATCCTTCTCCTTCTTCTCATCCTTCTCCTTCTCCTTCTTCTCATCCTTCTCCTTCTCCTTCTTCTCATCCTTCTCCTTCTCCTTCTTCTTCTTCTCATCCTTCTCCTTCTTCTCATCCTTCTTCTTCTTCTCATCCTTCTTCTTCTCATCCTTCTCCTTCTTCTCATCCTTCTCCTTCTTCTCATCCTTCTCCTTCTTCTCATCCTTCTCCTTCTTCTCATCCTTCTCCTTCTTCTCATCCTTCTCCTTCTTCTTATCCTTCTCCTTCTTCTCATCCTTCTCCTTCTTCTCATCCTTCTCCTTCTTCTCACCCTTCTCCTTCTCCTTCTTCTCATCCTTCTCCTTCTTCTCATCCTTCTCCTTCTCCTTCTTCTCATCCTTCTCCTTTTCCTTCTTCTCATCCTTCTCCTTCTCCTTCTTCTCATCCTTCTCTTTCTTCTCATCCTTCTCCTTCTCCTTCTTCTCATCCTTCTCCTTCTTCTCATCCTTCTCCTTCTCCTTCTTCTCATCCTTCTCCTTCTTCTCATCCTTCTCCTTCTCCTTCTTCTCATCCTTCTCCTTCTTCTCATCCTTCTCCTTCTCCTTCTCCTTCCTCATCTCCAAGGGCATTTAAATTAAAGGTACAGTGTTCTGCACTAATATAAAGGCTCTCTGAAGCCTAGAAACCCTTTATATAAGTTAAATTCGTAGCAAATAAATTCGCATCGAATCGAATTTCTTCCTCAAATTCGGCGAATCAGCCGAATCGAATTTTTGAATAATTCGCTCATCTCTAGTTGTCAGCATAGAAAAAAAAAAACCTGACATCCCATAGTGTAAAACTGTATAATTTTAATATTGGGGATAAATAGTTGAAATAAAACTCACAAAATAAGTGCCTAACCCTCGGCACTGAGTGTGTTCAGCTCTATTGATTTGTATTGGAAGAAAAAGATGGCCGCCGCATTCCAAAGGGCAGAAGTGACGTCGGTGGAAGTTACATCATCAAACCTCATGTATCTTCATGACAAACTCCTAGTTCTATCCAGCTGCTATTACAAGTTCAATTCGAGCCATCACTCGCTGTCTACAATTAATTCTTCAAAATGTAGATGAAACAAGTAATTTAGGAGTTCAGCTCCAGAAATTGAAACAGGGCTGAAAAGGACTTCCAAATGCTGTATATCCCTCTATTGGATCTAAACTAGATATAAAAAGGCAATGAGGGATTCAATCATACCATAAATTGCCATATCAAGTGGAATGTGTGTGCTAAAACATGGGTGTAAAAAAATATATTTTGAAGTAATGTGCATATTGTCTTTTTTTATTTTCAGGTGGTAACAACCCATGCACAGGAACAACAAGGAGGGGCCCAGGCACGCAGAAAGCGGGTATGTGCATTACAGTCTGGTAAATAACTAACATATAGGGCTAGGTGTGACTGCAAGGTTAACGGCTGAGACAGACACACCCATAGAGAATTACTGTACAAATGCAAAGTGCATGTTAACATCGACAAAGCTACTTTCTGCATTGAATAACGTGGCTATAGCTGTGACATGATCTTTTCCTTAATTCGGCCAAACTGAGCTGGATCAGACATTTTCTATTCAAAAGATTTTTATTAAGTTTTCAAAAGAGAGTATCTAAATATACATACAGACAGTGAATGACATGGCATGATAGATATAAGTACATACTGTTGAATAAGAAGCCATTCATAAGACAAGCACAGTGTAAGGGGGGGGGGTGTTAGGTGCCCTGGGGGTCTTGGGCAGGTTAAAGACCCTTCTCAGTTTGGGTCATTTGTTTGGGTCATTTGTTCTAGGTGGATGCAATGGTCATGGTTCTAGGAATGTGGTGTCAAAGCCCATCATTAGGTATTTATCAATCTAGGGTTGACAAATCTGTGAATATAATGGAATCATGTTAGTGTTGTTTTACCATTATTGAGAGATGCAGTACATAATCATTTCCCTATTTCCTTGGGATTTTAAAAATGCCATATAACAACATAATTCGCTTAAATCTTAAAATATTTCCTACAAATGTATTTAATATACATGTTTAAAAACACATACAGTGAGGTTTATTTACTAAAGCTGGTTCACTTAGACTCTCGTGTACATACCTGTACATATTAGTAGTGAAACCAATCAGCTTACAGGTTTTATTGCTAAAGCTTAAGCCCCCAGTCACATCGAGTGTGACTTGGCATTTGGAAATCGTATGCAAAGTCGTACCCTATTGTCCACTATTACAGCGGTCATATCGGTGCGGTTCTGAGTTGGCCGGAGCCGCACCGATTTCTAAAGTAGCGCATGCACTACTTTCGGTGCGATTTTCATAGACATCTGTGTCAGATGTCTTGCAGATCGCACCTCAAATCGGCAAGTCACCCGATTTTGAAATCATTCGACTTCACTGTAAGTCGCACGATTTAAAAATTGGCTTTGATGTGACCGGAGTGTGACTGAGCAAGCTGAGGTAAGAAGTTAATTGGCTACCATGCACAAGTGCACAAGAGTCTGAGTGAACCAGCTTTAGTAAATAAACCCCAGTGTGTATATAGACAATTCATATACTGGATAATAATGACGCAGATTAGGGATACATCCGCTCCTCAACCACCTCTATATATAAACACAAATTGAGTTATGCTTGAATATGATGAATTTGCTGTAAGCTGTTCAGTACACTTCACATAGATTATACAAGCTGGCTGCTTTCTTCATTAGTAGTGATATAGACTCTTGTATCATACAAGTTGCTGCCTGATGGCTTTTTTGGTAAATTGGTGCAGTCAGCATTGGTCATTATGGCCTCGGCAATGACAGTCCGCCTGTGAACTAACACCTCTCTATAGTATGCTTGCATGTCTGCTAGATAATTGGTTAGCAGTTTGGAAATATTTTGTGAAATTTGGGAGCCCTAAATGTCCCCTAAACTTATGCTGGTAAAGGCGTGTTATGAATAGGTGGCAGGGGCGGACTGACCATTTGAAAACTCGCAGTGCCCGAGGGCCCAGGGTCAGTAGGGTGCCCCATGAGATGTCCCTGGTACCTTTTTCATAGGCTTTTTTGAGTTTGGGCAAGGACACAGGGGCCCCATGATCCCCTATTGCCCGGGGGCCCCATGAGTTGTCAGTCCACCCCTGATAGGTGGGGTTTGGTGTGTCCTCCTATGAAAGCAAGGACTATTTTCTATAAGATGCCGAGGTGTCAGCTGCAATCTGGATGACCCTGAATAAGTAGAAGGTAGAAGGGTCACCTTGACTGTAGCTATTCTCCCGAACCATGGATTAGACATTTTCAAGTCTTTTGAGTACCTGTCAGTTCTACTGGTTGAAAGATATTGGGGCAAACAGGTGTGGGTTTGAAAACCTTGTCTATCATGTCAGAGCACACTCTTACATTTCTTCATATCACTAGGATAATTGTCTGACTCTGTACTGTAAGGTAGCCCATAGGTATTTCACTGATCCCTGCTGAACCTGCTAAGTTTCGATCCATGTAAGGCCAGCTTAAGAGTAGCAGAAGACACCAGTAGAGGACATGATAGTCCTGTTGTTATTTTAATGAATCCAGATCCCCTGCATTACAGCAGCTAACTTTATCAGCTTATGCTATCCATTAGTGGGAAGTGACATATCGTTTGCTCTTCCATTGGTGTGGCACATCTGTTTCTGTGCTCATGGCCCTGGGGGAAGCTGGACTGTTCTTGAGTAAATAATACTTTTTCCTTGTTAAAGTGATTGTTTTTTTTCAATTTTAATAACAAGTATGTCATACTTGCCTACATATCAGCTGCCCCACCAGCAGGGCCATTTTAATAGCATCATGGGCGCATTGGTAAAGCAATGCACTGGGGCCCTACAAGCCTGCCCCAATTTCAACCTTTTTTTTTCACGTTTGTGGTTGGGGGCGGTAAAGCCATGCAGTTGAGTTGTGATTTTACTGCTCCCCCTCCCCTGCCCAACCGCTCACCAAATGCAACCTATTCAAATAAAATGGTCAGTGCTGCAACTTCCCCGCAACCGTGTGCAATGCACGTGGTTGTGGTGGGGGTAATGCAGCATTTAGGGGTTAAAACAGTTGGTAACATATCTCTTCCGAATTGCTTTTCAGAGGATTGGCAGTCTTTTTCAGTGAGATACTCAGAGCAGCAGAGGGAGGGACATCTTCAATTGTCAATGGGAAGGGTGGTGTTTACTCCAGGCACCAATTTTCCATCCTGTAGTGTGTATACTCCAATTTGCCACCTGTCCTGCACACCTTCACATACACACGGAAAGCACAGTGCTGTGTGTGTGTCTATGTATATATCTGGAGGTGGAGTATGGGTAGGGCTGCCAGGGTAGATACAGCAGGTATTGGATAGCACATAAATCTCACAGGATTTCTGTGAGTGAGATATGGAGTAACAGGATCAGCACAGACAGCTAAGTGACAGTTCATGGACTCTCGGCTCAGTAATTATTTGCAACTTGGAGCTGGAAATGGCACTCATATACGTTGCGACACTGCTAAGAAAAAACTACAGTTAAAGTTAAAAGTATGCAGACAGTGCAGTCAGTTTTCTATGCTACCTCAGCACTGCCAGCAGCATCCCCCTATGTCAGATTGGCCCTGATGGGGCCCCATGTGCACCTGGTGCCCCTGGGCAGTGCCAGCACTTCCTATAGTGACACACATGAGAGCTGGATCGCAAACCGGGCTGTGTGCAACTATTGACACACACAGTGCTGCTCTGCCCCACCCCCTGCTTCCTCATTGGATTTGATTGACAAGAGCAAGAGTCAATGGCTCTCCCTGCTGCCTCTATGCCCAGTGAGGGTAGAGAGAGAGCAGTGTCACTACTTTCGGATGCAGCGCTTGATTGAGATTGGGCTCAGGTAAGTATTTGGGGGGGGGGGGGGCTGACAATATAAATTTGTTTTACCTTCATCTAGAGAATGCATTAAGGTAAAACATCTTTAGTCTTTACTATAAGCTATAAGAGACAGTAGATATGGGATGGGAACATCTAACCCAGCCTTATAATTTTTGCAGCACAATTAGCCATCTAGGAGCTGCCAGCATCTACACAAATGGCAGTATCCACAAACATGCAATCTTCTGTTACTTCAACCAGGACTGATTGGGAAAACTTTGCAAAAATAAAAATATTAAGACACCTGTTGCTGAACTCTTACTGAAAATACAAGCTGCCTCTGACTTCATTACATTCCAAGGCACTGACCCTAAACAAATATGCAGATCATTATGGTAAGAAAACAAGCAGGTGTGCAGAAAAAGCAGGCTGTAAATTTCTCTCTGCAAAGGTTTCCTTCTTGTAAATTGGCACCCAAGTACTGCTTGAATCAGACATTTTTTTTAAAAGGGAAGCCTTGAGGTTGCATCAAAAATGTTTACACACCAAACAGTGATAAAACTGACAGCTTGGTTAAGCAGGTCTTGATGTGCTGACAAACCCTGCAACTTCTGTGCAGTTCCATGTTCGACTTGTCTGAAGACTGGCAGTAACTTTGGAATGATGTGACTTGTGTGGAGTATGTCTAAGTACGCCTTCTAGTGTTCATTTTGCTTTATAACATGAGCAGAGTTTCTCTCATTGTATCAAGGATGTCAAATGTAAAAGAATCAAATTCTGAATTTAGGTTTCATACCTTAGTGTACCAAGCATAGCATGGTTAAAATGTAAAATCCTTTATTCCACATTTGTTATTCAATTATTCATTATTTCATTCAATATTTTTGTTTACCTAGGTTCTTACTCAGGCCAGTGAAGGAAAAATATTTTTTAGACTGCTTAAATTTATTTTTCTTTTCAAACTGTTACTTTTTCAGTGCTATCCTTTTCATCTTTTTAAATAGATATTGCTAAGTGAAATATTAAGGGCTCATTCATTTGGATGTAAAGAGCACCGTGTTCTGGTCAGTAAAGTGTATAAGGCAGCAGAAGTGTATGTCTTGGGCCCTTGCACACGGCTGTGATCTCATCAGTAAGACTGCACTGCATAGAGATACAATGAATCAAATTAGAAAGTTTGTATCAATGGTTACTAATTTACAAACACATATCTATACCACGCATATGCATGCATACACATAAATTAGAGCTAGAGGAATGGAAGAATTATTCAGATTTGTACATTTACGCTGTGAAACCTAAAAGGGCAAGAATAGCAGTGATTTGTAGAAGTATCATGCAACATTTCTTCAGTCTATGACTGTCTCCTGAAACATGGCCCCAGTCTCCCAACAGCTCCTATATCATGTTTATAATCTTTGACTATCTCTTGTAGCATTCCTATTGTCTTTTACCTCTCTTGTATGTGTCTGCTTTATGTTTCTGCATTACATTGACTAAATATAATGTGTGGGCCCTTTTGTTAGGGGCCACACTCAAGACCTCATAGACTAAGAGTGTTGCCCATTACTGCACTAAGCAATATTGATGAAAGGAAGCATAACCCTAATGAGTAACATGTACAGGTGCCAATGCAATTGAAAAGGGTATACGCAGCCATACTTGTGTACATGCCAATGGCTTCTGCATCTGCATTTACCTGAGCATGTGCATACAACGTATTTCCCTACATGTGCCACATTTGGGTAAAATATGCTGTATACACACGTGTGGGTAAACGCTGATGCAGAAGCTATCGGTGAACACACGAATGCATGCGCCTGCTTACAGCCATTCATTTGTATAGGCAGCTTTACCCGGTACCTGCAGGCCCTCAGGACAGGAAAGTGCCAGGGATTTCATGCTAGAGGACTTTGAAGCCTCTAAGCCCTGGTGCACATATGTGCGTTCCTGCTGGCCATGTTTTGTAAGGGTACGAGAGCCCATTCATTTGAATGGACTCCCGCGCTTCGGGACATGCAGGGAAGAAGGCCCTGCACTTCTTTGGAAACCGCAGCCCGCACGGGAACCTCTGCTCCCAGCGGTTGCGATTTCCAATGCGGGCGGTGTGCCATTAGAATTAATGGCACCCGCCCGCGGTTCCGCATTCTTCCGTGTGGGTGGTGCAGCTGCACGGATTTTTGTGCGGATCTGCAGCGGCACCACCCGCACAGATGTGAACCTAGCCTTCATGACTGTGTGCATGAGACCTTAGAAGGTTGAGAACGTTTTATTTGTTATATCAACAGGTGCTAGTTATTTTATAACTCGGCTGATAAATCAAGGAAACCTCACTGATAATTTCCATTTCTTTTGCCTTCCCAAATAGCATGTGGATCCAGCAGGAAGCTCGGTTCCATTGCGTCGTTCCAAGAGAAGATGGGTCCTCACTACGATAGTTTTAGAGGAAAATGAGATTGGACCCTTCCCAAAGAAAGCTGGAGATGTAAGGAAAAAGACTGCTATTAGCATTTTTTTTTAAAATATATCCTGAAAAACCTGTAGCTGTATGTGTTGAAGAAGATTTCTGAAAAACTCTATAAAAAGCGAGATCATGTTATTTTGCTAAAATTACATCTACAGTAATATAGAAATGATTAGCATTCTACCTTGTACTTGATAAGAGAGCAGCTGTAGGCATGTAAGCAGTCTGATCGCTGACACCTGCTTATTCTTTGTTCCCATATCCAGCTATATCACATAGACATCAACAAATGCATGGAGACAATTATACAACTTGTCCATTATTTCGTGGAAGGAGAGCTTTTTTCCTTATATAGTGGAGTGCTGTTACATTTTAACATGTCCTCGCGGGGGGGTTGTAAAAACACGTTACCACCCCCCAAACTGCAAATTAAAATAAAACCTTACTGTTCTGAGCTCCCTATAAGGCAGCTTTCACACTGATGTGCTGAGGTTTACATGCACCGCAGGTGCCGCTCAGTGCATCTGTGACTTTCCTGGGTTAGCTATGCTTTGCTTTAGACTTCCATTATATCCTTCAGGTGCGGTGCACTTTCTAAAAAGCTCACCAAAACCCCTGCATTCAGGAGTTCTGGTGCGCTTTCAGAAAGTGAATCAAACCAACAGGATATAATAGAAGACTATGGCTAAGCACAGCAAACCCATAGGAAAGCTGCAAGTACACTGTTGGTAAACCACAGCGCATCAGTGTTAAAGCAGTCTTATATGAATATGACCAGTTTATTGCTCCTCACTGACCTAAAGATGTCTTCTTTCCTGCTGCTGACACCACTCTGGAGGATGCTAGCTGGGATAAGAGGCGGAGTGCAGTTGGTATCACTGCACATGGGACAGGAGCCAGCACTAGAGAGGAAGCATCTGCTTTCGTGGCTCTTGCTCCCTACTACAGCTCCAACTTTACAAATAGTCCCTCTGCATTGCACTCTGTTTGATGCTCTGGGATGGTGGGTCAGCAAGCCCAGACTGCGATCTACCAGTCACCTGGCCGCAATCTACTGGTAGATCGCAATCTACAGGTTACTGATCCCCACTTTAAAGTGTATCTAATCCCAAACTTTATCTTCCTGGGACAGGAGGTGTTCTTTTGTCTGCATACATAAACTAGGCATGGATGATAAAAATGTTTGTGATTTTAGCACAGCAGATAGAGTGTACAGGAAGCTACCATCTCACACTTTTTGGCAGGAACAAGTTTTTTATTTTCACTATTCAGATATAACAAAACACTTCTGTTGGTACATTTAACACACTAAAAGGTAGCAAATATTAGACATTCATTCTTGATGTTTACATAATCTTTGGGAGAAGTGAAAAGAAATTTTACTGAAATCTCAATACTGAGAGTTGTAAGGAAAGAGGGTGATGGAACCAGACTTCTCATACTGCATTTTTGGCTCTGTTTTATACACTGTGCTCACAACTGTGCATTGTTTCTAGCTATTCAATGACAGGGCAGACAACTACTCTATCAAGTATCTGATCAGTGGTCCTGGAGTGGATGAAGCCCCAGAGATAGGCTTGTTCCACGTCAATGATCTCACTGGGGAGGTGTATGTGAACCGAGTTATTGACCGGGAGAAGACACCCCTATTTATTGTGAGTATGATTACCACAAGGCTTGTATATCTCCTAATAGACTTCCCTAAGGCCACGAGACACTGTAAGAATATAGGACACTTTCAACTCATAAAACATATTCTGTAAGATTGCTGCTGGACATCTGGCAGTAAAATGCTCAGGTTTCATCAAACTGTAATCTTGTGACTTCTGAATAATGTGTCAAACCCAATTTTTAATATAGATTGTCTGGCATATTAAGACAATAGATTTGACATGGACAATTCTTCGTGTATGATCTAGCTTTAACTTCCAAACCCTCACACTTAACCATTCAAATTAAATCAATTACTAATTTTATCAGATTGTAGTACAGCTCAGTGATCTTGCTTCAAAGGTGAATTCTCCAAATATAATGAGGATATCATCATCTGTCATCATTCTGTTTGTTTGTGGTCATATGCTATCCAAGTCTGTTTCCTCCTGTTTAATAGCCTCATTGTTTTCTGTACAGGTGCGTTTTGATGCTGCAGATAGATTAACTGGACAGATCTTGGACAAATCTCTAATTTTTAATGTAGAAGTGAGGGACAAGAATGACAATGCCCCCAGATTTTCTCAAAGTGTGTATAATATCACACTGAAAGAGACCACTAACCTTGGTGAGTATGTGTTACATTACAATAATTTTTCGGCTTTGTGGGTTGGATCTTTAGAGCCTAAAGGTTTAAGATTTGAAAAATGTACAGTTTTTTGTGAACACCACCCAAACATTTTAGGGCAATTTCAGCAAAATTATGTTTTTCCTAAAACAGACATAGGTATATGTGTATTTCTGGTAGTTTGAACTCTCTGGTTTCTAAAGTTCTTCAGCTTTCATTTTGATTTAATTTAAGTCATTGTCCTGGAATGAGTGTGGAGGATAGATTGGAGTTTTAACACTTACTTGATTGAATGATGTTTTCAAGTCATTGACTCACTAGGCTGTAAAGTTAGGATGACAATGAAAGCACTGAAGCCTGTATATTGGTAGCTCTTTGGAGCTTCACTTTAATAATTTAGAATCACTTTTATAGCCAGACGGAGACCAGGTTCAACTCCAAATATGAAGATGTCTATACCAAATTGGTCCTTGTTGTGTAATTCAATTTACCTTCATTTAATTAAGTATATATTACTGAACTAATTAAACAATATGGTTTAAGATAGCATTCCCTTTTATTTTCAGATAGTCCCATTTTCCAAGTCTCAGCAACAGACGATGACAAAGAAGACAGTCCAAATTCTGCTTTTTATTATTACTTAATCAAACAGATACCTGAACTTCCAAATGTCAAATTCACCATTGATCCTAAAAACGGTCTGATTCGTGGGGAAGGCTGCTTGAGTTATGAGGTGGGTTGTTCACAGCACTGATTTTTCTTGTTATTACCATTATTATTCATTTTGCATAATCTGGGAAAGTCACAAAAGAGCCGCACAAGAATCAACATGAACAAAAAGTAGAAGGATCCTGTCTGCAAGAGCTTACAGCAAATAGGGAAATAAGACAAAAGGAACATATACTTATTTTATACAAAAGACTAGCTATATGTTATTATACAACCCATTGTTTTTTACAGAATAAGAGGGAAGTAATCTTCTGGCTTCTCCACAATGCCATGTAATGCGTCCTTGGCAAAGGAGGCTGGATCCTGCCCCTGGCCACCTAACAATTAGGCCAGAATACATCAACCTCTCCACCTGCTGGTTCATGTCAGAAAAGTGCTGTAGCACAGAATAGAATATGTTAACAAGATGGAGGAACTTTGTTACATGGAGAAAGAATAAATGGAAAAGTTTAGAAAGATTTGGGGTAGGTGGTATGGGTTTAAAACATCAGAAAAATATTTAAAAATAAAAGGTCCCTCGGTAGTAGAATCAGAGAATTTAAATGATTAACCACTTGCCTACCAGGCACTTATACCCCCTTATTTACCAGGCCAATTTTCAGCTTTCAGCGCTGTCGCACTTTGATTGACAATTGCGCGGTCATGCAACATCATACCCATATGAAATTTTGATCATTTTTTTCTCACAAATAGAGCTTTCTTTTGGTGGTATTTAATCGCCACTGGGCGCTTTACTTTTTGCGCTTTAAATAAAAAAAAGTGCAAAAAATGTGAAAAAAATAAGTTTCTTTGTTTCTATTATAAAATTTTTCAAACAGGTATTTTTTCTCCTTCACTGATGTGCGTTGATGAGGCAGCACTGATGGGCACTGATAGGCGGCACTGATGGGCACTGATAGGCAGCACTAAAGGGCACTGATAGGCAGTACTAATGAGGTGGCACGGATAGGCGGCACTGATAGACAGCACTATTGAGGTGTCACGGATAGGCGGCACTAATATGCAGCACTGATAGGCGGCACTGATAGGTGACACTGATTATGGGTATTGATAGACGGCACTGACTGGCATCACTGCTGGGCACTGACTGGCGGCACTGACTGGCACAACCCCTGGGCACTGACTGGTGGCACTGACTGGCAGCACTGCTGGGCGGCACTGGTGGGTGGCACTGGTGGGCAGCACTGGTGGGTGGGCACAGGTGGGTGGCACTGGTGGGCACAGTTGGGTGGGCACAGGTGGGTGGCACTGCTGGGCACAGGTAGGTGGCACTTCTGGGCACAGGTAGGTGGCACTGCAGAGTGGCACAGGTGGGTGCACTGCTGGGCACAGGTGGGTGCACTGCTGGGCACAGGTGGGTGATCTGCTGGGCACGGGTGGGTGGAGCTAGTGGGCGCACTGCTGGGCACAGGTGGGCGGAACTTGCGCGTGGCACTGCGGGGCACCGATCATCAGGGCACTGATCATCAGTGCCCTGATGATCGGTGCCGATCCCCGCTCTGACAACTGTTGGTTCTCGGCAGTACTTTCCTCACGATCTGACAGCGTGAGGAAAGTGCAGCCAAGAACCGGCACTTGCATTTCCCTCTGATCAGCGTGTCATTGGACACCGCTGATCACGTGGTAAAAGGCCGCTGTGATTGGCCTTTTACCACATCACGTGATCAGCTGTGTCCGTAGGACACAGCGATCACGGAGATCGCCGGGTGCGCGCCCCCTGGGGCGCGCAGGAGAGCGCGTTCTGGGAGGACGTCATATGACGTCCACTCAGAACTGGCTGGACAGGGTTTTTTTTTTTTTTGTATCGGGAGGGGAGGGAATGGGGATAAAGTGTATGTGTATGATGAAATGTGAATTTATGGTGGTTTTGTAGAATATTTTTTAAAAGAAAATCTAATAAAAGATCTAATTAAAAAAAAAAAAGAAGAAAAAAAAGGAGAGTGCTGTAGTGCCACATGGTAGAGTACGGTCACAAGTAAACTTTTGGCATCTCCACTATGCTGTGCAGTGTGTCCATGTCCAGGTCATCTGATTGAGCTGGATCCTAGCAAATTCTTCACTCCCTCCTCTATGTCATAACTTTGCTGCAGTGCCACTCAGCAGATAATGGAGCTACATCATTGTCAATTAAACCTCCATAAACAAATGGAAGATAAAGCACTAGAGCTTTATAAATTAATGTTTCCACTCACAACCAAGTCCAAAGCCCTCTTATACATAGGAATTTATCTAAATGAATCAGTAAAACCATGTATTTTCATAGGAAACTATCAATGAACTGTATAAATAGGGGACATATTATAAGACTCATAGATCATATACATACAAAAAGGTACTATTAGAAAACAAACAAAAAACATTAGTACATTAAACCAATATCCAAATGACTTCATAATATTAATAAAAAGGTAAATTAGATTTAAAAAAAAAAGGGAGGGGATTGTTTTTCACATAAATGCTATCCACCCATTTACTCACAAGACAAATGGAAAAATAGGATGATTAGTGAAGTGATAATTCACTGCAAATCCCACAATAGAAAAGGTGAACTCGATACTATCCAATAGGCATCTAGTATGTGCATGATGTAAAAAAAATATTCTTGATGAAATAATACTGTGCCACCTGGAGGCCAAATACATGTTGAATAGATGTGTATAGGTGACACATCCAATGATACAAATCTGTAGCCTGGTTTCCATTTCTAATTGGACAATATGTCTAACATATGAATGGAATGCCTTAGATAAGAAGGTAATTGTATCACCAATTCTTGCAGGAAATTGTCAGTGTATCAGCTCAGATTTTATAGCGCCATTAAATAAAGAATATAGATGTTCTGTCCCCTTCACAATCTCATCATAGAAAATACAGTGTCAATAAAATACTTTAAGCCCCTCCCCCCAAAAAAAAACACTTTTCAAAAATATGTTAAACTGCGACAGAGTCCATAAAGGTCCCTTTAAGAGTGAAAGATTCAAATAGTGTGACAGTCACCATGTACTCTCCAACAAGTGAAGTGCCAACTTCAGTGTATTTACACCTTAATAGCACCCAAACTCCTTACCGCATATATTTGATTGCTAAATCATAAGAGATTGACAGTGCATGTGAAATGACAACCCAGCAATCATAATCAGCCCCAGGTGCCAGCATCTCTGCAAGAATCTCATATTAAAGTAAGGAGAGCTCTGAGCGCTTATTGGAGGGAAGGAACAGCCCCCCACACACACACAGGAAGGTCCCTCCCGTGTCACCATTTTTCTCTTGGTGTCAGAAGTGACTCATGATGGCAGAGGAGTGAAGCAGCAGAAAGTGCTTTGGATAGAGACAAGTGCATTCTATAGAGAATATGCTTTGTTCATATATCATGTCTGAGGTTTACTATATGCACTGCATTTTATATGATGAGATCATGTTAAAAGAATAGCGCGCCTATATTCTTTATATGTTTTCGACCCTGTGTTTGGAGGCGCAGTGTGCTACTTCTTTATTGCGAATACACCATGCACAAGGGATGGTTTGTTTTTAAAGGGCCATTGGGTGTATTCCGCTCTCATATGGTCATCTCCATCCTCTTAGAATATATTTGGTTTGCACGCACCCTATCTCTCGGTTTGGATGTCCATGTGGATAGCCAAATTCTGACAAAATCCGCTGTTGTTTCCAAGAAATTAATGTTAAAATTAACAGTATTTCAGAGGGTGGGGGTGGAAAAAGGAAGAGACCTCATGCATTGCTGTTGTGAAAGTATATTGTTTTTTTTGTTTTTTTTTTCATTCGAAATAAGTCCATAGAATATTCATGGCAGAAGTTCCAGCTGTAATCTAATGACCTTTGTTTTGCAGGCCTCAAATAACATCCGATTAATTGTGGGAGCAAAAGACAAGGGAGCTGTGCCTTTATCCAATTCAACTACTGTAAACATACGCATTCAGGATGGGAATAACAATATGCCAGTGTTCACTAGCGGGGATAAAGTGAGTATTTTTTAGAGGGAGCATTTTACTAGTATTTGAACACTTCGTCTCTCACACCCGTTCACCTATTCTGATATGGACCTGTTTATTCTGTGATAACTTTGTCATTACTTAAGATAACAATGTAATACATATATTGTTTAAGTACAAACAAGGCTTTCTTTTTGCAAATATTGTCTTGCAACAAAGATTTTTTTTTTGCAATCTTAAGATGGTTAACATAACGAGACAAAAAAGTGAGCATTTAAACACACTAAAATTATGATTCTGGTACAAAGCATTGCAAAATTATTTACAAATGTGTTTTTTTTTTTTTTCAAATTTTGCGCTTTTTTTTCAATGTGATATGTGTAAGATATGTTAAAGGTGTAAAAAATATTAATGAACAAAGCCAACAAAAACTAAAAAGTTTAAAAATGATTAGTTAATAAAGTAGAAACAAGCATACAAAAAATCAGCAGAGAAATTACAACTGAATGGAGAAGGAGAATTCGTTATTTAGGGCTGATTAGAGTAAATTAAGGGTACATAAAGGGTTAAAGAGAGAAACATTTAATTATATAAAAAAAAAAACAAAACTTTTTTTGTACTTGTCAGGTCGCTTTAACTGATTTCCATCTACAGATTGCAGTCCATTCCTTTTATCTGTAGATGAATAAACAGAATAGTTACAAATATGTTTCTTTGTATCTTTTCTGTATTTTTGGCTGAGCAATGTTGTTGATAGACATTATTAGACTGCTTTTTTTTGACAGCAGCAGATACTGGACCTTCTCCGTGTACTCGGCAATGCAGCTGCCGTTGCCATGTACAGGGACGGGGGATCCCGGCAGAAGGACTGGGCGTTCTACACATTCCCTCTGTACAATGATGACATTTTTTTGGGCACATGTAAATGATCAGTCTGCACCTGGTTAAAGTGCATCTTCTATTTTGATCAATGATATAGTGTAAAAGGTAGCCATTTTTTTTCTTCACAGCTACGATGGCTTCAGTGTATTTCTCTGTATTAATTAACCACTTGCCTACCAGGCACTTATACCCCCTTATTTACCAGGCCAATTTTCAGCTTTCAGCGCTGCCGCACTTTGATTGACAATTGCGCGGTCATGCAACATTGTACCCATATGAAATTTTGATCATTTTTTTCTCACAAATAGAGCTTTCTTTTGGTGGTATTTAATCGCCACTGGGCGCTTTACTTTTTGCGCTATAAATAAAAAAAGTGCAAAAAATTTGAAAAAAAAAAGTTTCTTTGTTTCTATTATAAAATTTTTCAAACAGGTAATTTTTCTCCTTCACTGATGTGCGTTGATGAGGCAGCACTGATGGGCACTGATAGGGGGCACTGATGGGCACTGATAGGCAGCACTAAAGGGCACTGATAGGCAGTACTAATGAGGTGGCACTGATAGTCGGCACTGATAGGTGACACTGATGATGGGTACTGATAGACGGCACTGACTGGCATCACTGCTGGGCACTGACTGGCGGCACTGACTGGCACAACCGCTGGGCACTGACTGGTGGCACTGACTGGCAGCACTGCTGGGCTGCACTGGTGGGTGGGCACAGGTGGGTGGCACAGGTGGGTGGGCACAGGTGGGTGGCACTGCTGAGCACAGGTAGGTGGCACTTCTGGGCACAGGTGTGTGACACTGCAGAGTGGCACAGGTGGGTGCACTGCTGGGCACAGGTGGGTGCACTGCTGGGCACAGGTGGGTGATCTGCTGGGCACAGGTGGGCGGAGCTAGTGGACGCACTGCTGGGCACAGGTGGGCGGAACTTGTGGGTGGCACTGCTGGGCACCGATCATCAGGGCACTGATCATCAGTGCCCTGATGATCGGTGCCGATCCCCGCTCTGACAACTGCCGGTTCTCGGCAGTACTTTCCTCACGATCTGACAGCGTGAGGAAAGTGCAGCCGAGAACCGACAATTGCATTTCCCTCTGATCAGCGTGTCATTGGACACCGCTGATCACGTGGTAAAAGGCTGCTGTGATTGGCCTTTTACCACATCACGTGATCAGCTGTGTCCGTAGGACACAGCGATCATGGAGATCGCCGGGTGCACACCCCCTGGGGCGCGCAGGAGAGCACGTTCTGGGAGGATGTCATATGACGTCCACCCAGAACTGGCCGGCCGCAGTGCAGCCGTCATTCGGCTATCTGCGGTCGGCAACTAGTTAAGCTATATGCCTGTTAAGGCCATCAGGCCCAGACTGGCCACTTGCCCAGAGAGCCGGGGTGACGTACTCAGTGGTAGCTGCCTTTCTCTCAGGACTGGCAGTGTGCATTTGATCTCTCCCTCTGTATCAGGAGAGGAATTATAGTGGGCACAGACTATACACAAAATCGTATCTAATGGCAGTGTTTCATTTGAAAAAAAAAGGAGAGATTGTGCTGAGGTGTGTACATGTCTGTGAGAATCTAACTTGTGGTGCACCTATCTAAGCATATTTTATGGGTGTAAAAAGGTTTTTGCTTTATTTAAGTACATCCCTTGAGCCCCTACCACTGGTAACACAATATGACCATGTCTACTATTCACTATACACGCCACATTACCACTCTCTTGTAATTGCCCAAAGGTGTTCCAAAGCCTTTTATAATACAAGCAACAACCCTGGCCCAATTGACACCATCCCCACTTTCTGCTGCATTGCGCTAAGGAACCCGTGGGTTTTTTTTTTTTTTTTAGCTTTTTTTTTTGGTTTTATCATTCAATGGGCCCCACTTATGATCCTGCACTCAGGCGCACTAATTTAATAAATGCCTCTGGTATCAGCATTCACCCCCCCTTTCTGTCCAACATTGACTCCTTACTGTCTATATACTATCATTAGCAAAATGGGCTGCTCAGTGTAAAATGTTTAGGCCTGAAGGCTATTCTTCCATTTTATATTGGAAAACTCTATGGAGTTGATATAATCAAGGCAAATAGGCTGTTCACTCTGCAGCTGACATTGCACTTTGTAAGAAAATGTGCCCCTTAGTGTAGTGAGCCTAACAAAGGAGGTGAAGCTCTGCTGACTTCCATCATCCAATCGTGTGCAAACAAAAATGCTATTTTCTTTTAATTTTCCTCGCATGTGATTGGGTATAAAGTGAAACTTCACTGAAATATGTGAGACATTTCAAAGTGTTCAGTGACTATGAAGCCCATACATAAAATCAGGATGGAGCCACGCAGTATCAGAGTAGGCCCTAACCCTTTAGCTGCCACCAATGTTCATATGGCTGTGCAGCTCCCAGATTGCTTCTCACACCACTGTTACTATGGCCCATTACCCCCTCCCCCCCCCCAACTGTCTATTTCATATGTGGTTATTTATAGAAATGGTACACAAAAGCAATGAGATGCATCTTCACAGATGCAGGTTGATGTTTGCAAAGTCCTAGCACTTCCCTTGTGCATGGCCCCTTATCAGTTATATGGAGATTACACGTCTATGGTACATGCACAGAGCACAGGAAGATGACTGCAGCATACTGAAGGGGTCACAGGAGCATATCTCTATACACACTGCACCCACTGACATGTGCTGACCCATGGGTGTGTATTGCAGCCTGCTTTCATCATACAAGCATTTGGGCACTGGTAAACCTTTTTAATCTGTATGAGTAATGATAGCTTTAGTGGTTGTTATGCAGCCAAAATGCCCCATTGGGAAGAGACTTAAACATAAGCTCCAGGCAAAGAACTAAAATACACAGATGGAAACATAGAAGGATTTGTAATTCTGTCCATTCAGTGCTTACACTGCCTCGTCATACAGTCAGGTGGATAGCACTGCTTTCTTGGTTACATGTAAAGGTACACACTGACAGCACTGGTTGCATTTAAAAAGTTCTACTTTAAAGGATGTTTCACACCCCTGGTAAGTAGCGATTAATAGTGTAAGTAAGCTTCTGATTGGTGGAAGTGCTCCACACACAGCCGAATGATTCAGCAGGTTGACAAACCCAGCACCAATTGCTTCTTGTTGGAGGAAAAAAGAGCTAATATAGTGGGCACTGAATAATTATGCTGCTTGAGTCAGGGTTGGAGATCTGCCAAATTGTGATCTGTGCTATGAACCGAGTGTAATCCATTAGTACTAATAACAGACCTTCCTTTACAGTACGAAGTCTCTGTGCAAGAGGGAGAACTGAAGAAGGAGGTGCTACGATTAAAAGTAGAAGATAATGATGCACCGCAAACTCCAGCCTGGAGAGCCAAATATAAAATATTGACTGGAAATGAGGATGAAAATTATAACCTGACCACAGATCCAGAAACAAATGATGGAATCTTGAGCATTGTAAAGGTAAGGATGATGTCTGCTCTTCAATATCAAGTCAGTTAATCTTTGGTGAAGACAGGTTCACTTCCAGTCCGGACACTTTCTCCCCCTTCCAGTCCAGGCCAATTTTCAGCTTTCAGTGCTATCACACCTTGAATGTCAATTGCGCGGTCATATATGTGTATTTATTCACCACTGGGATTTTTTTTTTTCTATATAAATGAAAAAGTCCCAAAATTTTGAAAAAAAAGTGTTTTTCTTATAAAATTTTGCAAATAATCTTTCTTCATAAATCTTGGCCAAAATTTATTCATCTATCTTTTTATAAAAAAAAACAAAAAAAAAAACAAATTCATTTATAACCAAAAATTAAAAAAAAGTTTTTATTTTTTTACCATACTGTCACCCTAGCAGTACAGTGTCACCATAGTTACACTACTACTTGTGGGGGGTGATGAAATTTTTTTTTTTTTAAATTTAAATTTTTTTTTTGTTACTTGGTATAAAGCTGTTGTGAATAGCCTTGTACCTTGTGACCTCTGTGATCATTCACAGATTTCACAAGTAGTAAGCAGTGATGTCAGGAAGTGACATCTTGTTTACTGTCCATGTGATCACTGATTTGTCAATCAGTGATCACATGAATCAGGACCTCACACAGAGGTCATGTACAGCAATCTGTGTTCCAACCATACCACCCGTATCGGCAGCGCTCCCGTTCGGCCAAGTATCGACATGGGCCGGACAGGAAGAAGTTAATTGCTGAAAGTAGGATCTTCTAGAATATCTTATAGAATCAATAGAATCTTATAGAATATAACAAGTTTCCCTTCAATATACAGTATGTGACTAAAAAAATAAGATCCAGCAAGATCTTGTGATTCACACAATGAGACACTGGGGTGGATTTACCAAAACTGGACAGTACAAAATTTGGTGCATCTTTGCACAGAAACCAATCAGCTTCCAGATTTTATTGTCAAAGCTTAATTGAACAAGCTGATGTTATAATTTGATTGACTACTATGCACCGCTGCACCAGATTTTGCACTCTCCGGTTTTAGTAAATCTCCCCTTGGCTTCCAGCAATCACAGACATTTTAATCAAGCACATATTACATCCATATTGTATAAAATAAATAACTATTGACTATGACAAACACATCACTAAGTTATCTGAAATCAAACATTATATACAGTATGTCCATTATGTGGGTTAAGCCAGTACTTCCAAGAAGAAGCCTTTTTTCCTTGTCTGTGTGTTAAAGGCCAATACCTTTTTTTTCCCCCCAGCCTTTGGATTATGAAGGTACACCAACAAAAACACTTCTCTTAACAGTTGAGAATGAAGAACCATACTTTTCATGTCAGGACAAAAAGCTCAGAACGGACAAGGCAGTTGCATCACCCAACGTAACTGTCATAATCACGGTGATAGACTCAAACGACGCTCCCGTTTTCTCCCCTAAAGTTAAAGTCATTCGAGAAAAAGAAGGTGTGAAGGTGGGGACAGTCCTTGGGACATTCACTGCAACTGACCCAGACAAGGTGCCAAACAAAATCAGGTACAGTATCTGCATTAGTTCACAATGATTCCTGAAGTAATCACCCAAGGTAGTGTTGTTCAATCTGGTGTACTACCAAGATTCTTGGCAGCAATTGAGAAGACTTTAGGGGCGCTATTTGAATAAGCAGCTGGATACTTTAATTCTTACTTCAAGCCAACTCACACTAACAATATCTGGCCTCCTAAATAAATATGATAAATATATGGAATTTTATAAAAAGCTTCTATAGTGCCAAGCAGGGGTCAGAGGTACCATTAGATATAGTAGTCCTGTGTCTATAAGTCAAAAGACCCAATTGTGTGGAAACACAATAAATCCTATACATGTTTATTCATTGTCACTAATTTCTTAGCTGGGTAGTGTTCTCAATTAAACAAATTTCCCTGTATTATAGAAAAAAAAAAAAAAGTTGTGGAAGCAGAAGGGTGTCCTTTGGGCAACTAGGGGTAATGGAGTGATGGACATCTAGTTCAGGCACTGAGTATAAATTTAAACCTTCCATTTGTTTGATAGGTATACACTAGCACAAGATCCTGCAGGCTGGTTGGTGGTGGATGAAAATACAGGAATTGTTTCAACAGTACAAGAACTGGACAGAGAATCTCCTTTTATTAATGGAACTACATACACAGCGTTGGTCTATGCTATAGATGATGGTAAGTATGGCCTTGTATTTAATCACTAATGTCTGATTAACCATGCATAAATTATTAGTCTTCTCTAGACTTACAAATCAATAAAACCAAAAGGTTTGGAGCGAACGTGATTCCATTTATTGCAAACGTCAGTTAAGGTACAGTTAGGCCAATAAAGCCACCTTTATTTTAATATCCATTCTGATAATCCTCTAAAATGGTTACTTTAATTTTATTAATTTATTACAGGTATTTATTAATGCCGATAATTTTCACAGAGATTTACATACTGTACATTCACATCAGTCCTTTCCCTCGAAGAGCTTGCAATCGAAGGTCCATATCTCACATGAATACACACCAACTAGATCTTTGTGTGGCCACTGAGACTGGAAATGAGGGCAGATCACTCCATAGTGGGGACAGATGTGGAGAAAGGTTGAAATCGGTCAGCTTTTTGATTGCTGCCTGTGCTCCTGTTGGGGTACATAATCTCTCACTTCCTGTGTGGTCAGTTGGACAAGAAATAGAAAGTCTCCCCATGGTTAATATAGACCACCATAAAAACCTCCTCGCTCTTATACAAAGCTAAAAACAAAGGTTGTACTAAACCCCATCTTTTAAACCAATCAATTTTTGAAAAGGATGCATTCATTCATAGAGGCCCTTTGGTAACATAATAAAAACCATGTAAGCAACAGAACCCAAGAGGAAATCAAGTTTTTATTGAGTTTATTTTCCAATGCGATATAGTGTCATGGCGTAAAAGATATCATCTCTACCCATCATTCATTTCTGCACAGGAGACCCTCCAGCTACAGGAACTGGTACAATATCCCTCTATGTCTCTGATGTAAATGACAACACGCCGGAGCTGGTTACACCATATGTGTATAGATGTGATCATCAACTGGACATTCCTTTCACAGTTGAGGCTGCAGACAAAGATATGGACCCGTTTGCTGGACCTTTCAAGTTTGATGTGGCTGATCATTCCAGAAGTATGACTGAAACATGGCAAGTCAAGCAAGTCTCTGGTTAGTTTATTTATTCATTTTGCACCAAGAAATCACATGGCTACCAAAAAGCTTATAGTCTGATGTTTTACACAAATACAATAGATAGAAGTTTAGGTGGAAAATAACTTGCCAGAATGTTCTTTGTTTTTGTGATGTGGAGGTTTTTGTACAATTCATAAAATGGTAGTGGTGGGAACTTGAAGCACAACTCCACTTTTCCACCTACACTAATGATGATTTGCAAATCTAAAGATGACCGACCACCTCCTATAGCTATACCAAGAACGTATATGGTGTGATGGCCTCCAGTACATAGTTATTGGTAAATATAATTGTACATAGAGATTGTACGACCAAGTTGTAAAATATTCCATTATGTAGAACTGCATAATTACACACATGTGAAGAGAGCCAAGGTAGTTATAGTTCCTAAACCAATTCACCTCTTTGGAAGTACATAGTATGTCCAAAGAGTGATGGGTTAATTACAAGTTGATGGCTGCAGCAGCAGCCATCAGCTTTTGGCCATTTTCCTCAGGCAGCTCCTGGCTGCAAAGCAAAAGTGATCTGTATAGCTGTGTAACTGGCAATCACTTTACAGTGTGGGTGGTGCTTAGCTATTGACACATTACCTGCTGTCTACTACATCCAGAATGCAAAGCAAACACCTTTTGAAAGAAGCATTGCCAGCCTGGGGAGAAGGTAGTGTTAGTCATGTCCATCTAAAATCTGCTAGTCTAACAAATTGAAGCTGAACTCTAGCTAACACTTTATAAGCAGTTACAGCAAAGTTTTTTTTTTGTTTTGTTTTTTTTCGGGGGGGGGGGGGGGTTCAAATCTGACAGTATGGGGGAGACTTCTCCCCCATATTATCTGTCAGAGGGACAAAGAAGTCAACAAGCCATTTTTCTAGTATTGTCTTGAAAAATTATTTTATTTTTATGCAATCCAAAGAAAAAACAACTTTTTTTTTATTTGAGAAGTGTTAAATTTAAATTATTTCTAATACAAAAAACAAACAAACAGCTGAAAATATAATAGCTAAGGTGAGAAGGAGAATAGAGAGTTAAATAGGAATACATTTTATTTAAAAAACAAAACTTGCATTAACTGACATGCTCATCCTTGTGATAAATAAATGTATCTATAAACACTGTTCAGACAATGCAGAGACACAAAGTAATATTTGTTTTACATCACAAGTGTTTATATAAAGCCATCAATTTACACAGTGCATTACATATATATAATATGCACAGGGGCAGACTGACAACTCATGGGGCTCCTGGGCAATAAGGGGATCATGGGGCCCCTGTGTCCTTGCCCAAACTCAAAAAAGCCTATGAAAAAGGTACCAGGGGCATCTCATGGGGCCCCCTACTGACCCCGGGCCCTCGGGCAGTGCCCGAGTTTCCAAATGGTCAGTCTGCCCCTGATTATGCATTCACATCAGTTCCTGCTCTCAAAGCATGTACAATCTAAGGTCCCTAACTCACACACATACATACACTTACTAGGGCCAATTTAGAGAAGGAGCCAGCATTTTTTTTTGGAGTGTGGGAGGAAACTGGAGTAAACCCACACAGAACATATATAAAACAAAGGTGCTCTGTAAAAACTGTTATACACAGCATCTACTGGCTATCATTTTGACAGCTGGGAAGTGACAGCAAATAGGAGGATTGGGGGGGAGAATAGAATATTGTCTACACATTGTAGTTTATTTGGGCATAAGCAGCACACCCAATGTGTACAGCTGGTTAAAGTTAATCCTTTCTTAGAAAGGTGTCATTTTCCTTCTATTGGTCTTCTGGTGAAAATCCAACATTTTGAGTCTATCAGTAGAGGAGGGAATCTATCAAATAGGTACACAAAAGGCAATAAAGAAAAAAAACTAGTAGTGGTTCTTACCAGAAAATCAAAGCCAACACTGTTTTGAACATGGAATACACTTTAAGATACTGGATTATAAAGTGTTTAGACAATGGAAATAATAATTTATTATATCTTTTTTTTTTTTTTTAATTGTCATATCTGTTTATTTTGCAGATAATACTGCAGAAATCTTACTGCTGAAAAGCCTTAAAAAGGGAAACTATACCATTCCCTTTGACATTTACGACAGGCAGGGCACTTACAAAACCCAAGCGCTGAATGTCAGGGTGTGCTCCTGCCCAGATCAGATGAATTGTGAGAAGATGGCACCAGCATCATATCAGCTGGGAAGTGGGGCGATTGGAGCCATCTTTGTAGCTCTGCTGTTGTTCTTGTGTAAGTATGGTGTGGGTTTGTGTCCTGTAGATTGACGGCCGGGCGTTTATCTTCTGACTCTCTCCTTGTTTTCTTTGCTAGTGGCATTATGCTTGCTCATGTGCTTCCTCTGCGGCTCTGGGAAAAAGAAGCACATATTACCAAATGATGAAGGGAATCAAACTCTTATCAAGTATAATGAGGAAGGTGGAAGTGCACTGTCCCAGGTAAGTCGTGAGTGCTCATAGGCCATTAGATTTTAGGCCTTGTTCAAATCTCAGCATAGTGGAAATATGAGTAGAAATGTGCATTTCTGTCCACATTTTGTTAAGATGTCACGCTCACTTGCAGTGGTATTACTTCTCATGGCAAAAGGGTGAGAAAAACACACACCTCGCTCAGTGCCAACATTTTGTGCTTGAACTTCTTTTGCATGAGTTTCACATGACAGGCAGCCCATTCAAGTCGACAAGCTGTCAAGCAAAAAACTAGCTTAAAACTCACATGACTACGTTCAGATGTGAACATAGCCTAAGAGTTGTTACAGAGACATATATTGCTGATCCTGTAGTGAAGAACCAACCTCTGAATGTGAAGCAGCTCCCTTTCTTTTAGGAGAAGAGATGGACTGCATCCTGCAAACTTTACACACCTGTACACGGCTCATCACAAAATGATGCAACGCCTACAGACTATGTACATTTTCCAACATATCGCTCCCTCTTCACACATAGTTCCACTATGATAAAAATATTACTGTGAATCCAATAAAACCTGGAGAGAAGAAAAGTTTGTTGTCTGTGACAGCTAATCGTTTTCCAGCTGTCATTTTTTAATGAACAATATCAGCTGGAGTCTGGGTGCTTCAGGCAACACAGACACATCCCTCCATCCTCCCCAATTCTTTGCATTCTCTTACTCTGTAATCACGAATATAAAACTTGTTCTTTATTTTTAACGGAGCTTTTCTTTAATGCAACAGGCCAGCCCAGCTACTCTGCTTGCTGCTGGAAATGGTACCATTGAAAATGGCATAAAGGTAAACTTTTATCTTTTTTTTCCTAGACGTAATAAAAAAAAAACAAACAATCCAGATCTAACCAGGCTGCTACAACAGTACAAACACACAGCAACTGATCAGAAACTTGATCTAAAGAGAACCAATCATCCATGTGATCTGAGAACCAACCACAGAATAAAAAGAACCAATTACCCATGTCACAAATTTCCATTCTCAGCTTGTTTTAATAGTGTAGCTTTTATTTTATTTTTTAATTCAGAGAGGGCACACTAATGTTAAAACCCCCAAGTAGTCATACTAGGTGCTGGCTCATATGCCTTCCTAAAGGATTCATTTGTTAGATTAACTCTTAAGATAAATTTAGTAAATTTAATAAACCTTCAAAAGTTAATATCCAAATAGTCACAGCAGAATGGCTGTTTGGTTATTCATGTTTGAAGATTTAATAAATGACACATTAACCACTTGCCCTACAGAGGATTCACCCCCCCTTCCTGACCAGGCCTTTTTTTTTTGTGATATGTTTACTGTACCTGACAATTGTCATGCGACACTGCACCTAAAATACATTTTTGTCCTTTTTTTCCATCACAAATAGAGCTTTCTTTTGGTGGTATTTTATTGCCTCTACATTTTTTATTTTTTGCACTATAAACAAAAAAAGACCAACAATTTTGAAAAAAAATAATAATATTTTTGACTTTTTGCTATAAAACCTATCCAGTAAAATTTAAAAAAAAGAAAATCAATTTCGGCAAATTTAGGCAAAAATGTATTCTGTTACATGTCTCTGTTATTAATTGGTTTACGTGACAGCGTCTACAAATGGGGGTATATATACTGGAATTTTTATTTTTTTTATACTAATAGTGGGACTGCAACGGGCATTCTGACACAGGGCTGGAACTGACTAACTGCCACCCCAATTACACTAATACAGTGATCAGTGCTAATAAAAAGCACTGACACTGTACTAATGACACGGGACAGAAAGGGGTTAACATCTGAGTGTATTTTACTAGGGAAACATGCTGCTGTATATTTCTCTGCTGAGCATGGTATTGCTGACAGGGGAGAGACCTGTGTTGTCTACACACAGGTCTCTCCCCTGTCAGTGTTACTCAGCGATTGCGGGTGAGGAGTCTTCGGCCGGGACCTGGTGATTGACATCTGTAGCCTCCAATGGTGGCGTGGGTAGGGCAGCACACAAGCGCCCCCTACCCAGATATGCAAATTGTGTGTATATATATATATATGTTTTTGCGCAGACCTGCAGCAGTAATTCTACTATAGAGCGGCGGGCAGGCGCTTAAAGAAGACCTTTGTGCCAGCACCCAATGTGAACGTCTGAGTTTCTGATAGTTACTTCCATACAGTATCTGTATTATCTTATCAGCAATAAAGCTAAACTCTAAAAATACTGATCCTTGCAGTGGAGTTCCCCTCATGCTGTAAGGGTTAAATGCTCATTATTGTCTAGGAAGAACAAAAAGCTCCTCCATGCTTCCTCCCAGCTGCAAGACTGGACTTTCAAAGCTGCTTCTCTCCTCTCCTATCGGTTTGCAAGCACTGCAACCAGTTGTCTTGCTTTGTGAGGACACCAAGAGGGTAAATTATTACAACTGGAGAGTGCAAAATCTGGTGCAACTCTGCACAGAAACCAATCAGCTTTCAGGTTTTATCGCCAAAGCTTAATTGAACAAGCCAAAGTTAGAATCTGGTGCAGCTGTGCATGGGAGTCAATCATTTCTGAGTGCACCAGTTAAACTAAATCTGCCCCACTATTCAAAGAAAAATAGCCAGCTGCCAGAGGAGTGAGGGATAAGGCAAGAGCATAACTGCTTTTTATGTTCCTCCCAGACAGAAGCATTTATAATAAAAAATTGACCATTGCATTGGGTCTTCCCCCCACTGCAAGGGGTCAATGTTTTATTATACCCAGAATTCAGTTTTAAATATATTTAGTTGAAAAACTGACATTGCAACCGAAACTGGAGTCCACATCCAGGCCAAGTTGGCCATTTTGTCACAATTACATTAATAATAACTAGAAACCTGCTTTGCACCTTGCTTCTGGCTCTGTTAGAGGAAACTGAGCATAACAATGTAGCAGATTCTACTAATGCTTTCAGTATCTTGAAACTTGTTGTCCAATAGCATCTGAAGAACTACAAATGGTCCAGCCGAGATATGCTGTGTTCATCAGATGCTGCTTGAGCTAATGCTGATCTTCCAGCTGTCACAGAGCTGCAAGAAGCAGCTTCTCTTTCAAGCCAAGGCTTGTACTTCTACAACAGCTGGAAGGCTGCAGGCCACTCGGTGACACAGTGTAAATATACAGCCAAATTATGCAAGGTCTTTGTGATTTTAGTCTCTAGTTCTGATTCCTGCAACTGTATACCTTCACCGAAAAATATATTTATACAGCAGTTTTGGAAGCTGCAAATTGTAAAACAAATATATGTCTACATAAAGTAAGCCCTCATTCAATGTAAAACTACAAGTACTAGTATCTTCAAAATAATAAAGGGCAACTCCTGACAACACAGGTTGTCAGCGATCCTGCAAAACTGATCCACAAATTCTTGACCCTGGTCTGTCTGACCACTAGTGTCAGAACAATTTAAATTATGGTGTCACCTTTCCTACACTTTCCAGAATGAAGAATAAATAAAATATTTAGGAAATCCAGCTGGATAAGAGTGAATACGTCATTATGGCTTTGAGTATTGATGTTTAACCCCTTCACAACCAGGGAATTCTGTGCTATTCTGTGCCAGAAAAAAGCCCGGTTACAATATGACGACAACAGCTTGGCACGCCTCTCCGGGCTTTTTTTTTTTGCCAGGTGGTTTAACCTACAAGTGCCCATATATCACAGATATGTTAGTTTTGAATAAGGCTTGTCTCTAAAATAATAATATCTATGTTTTAGGAGAAAGAAGCAGTTGGGCGAGCGGTGTCTAACAGCTTGTCTCGGTCACAGTATCAACAGTGGGAAGGAGTGAGTACTGCCAATTTTCATAGCAATATAACAAGACTTCTAGTCAAATATTTCCAGACAGATTAAAGGTAGAAAATAAATAAAATCTCTCCCTTTTATTCAGGAGAGAGATAGTGTTGGACGAATGAAGCCACGGGCACAGTATCAACCCTGGGAGGCGGTGAGTATTAATGTTTTCTGTTATGTTATCCTACACATGGGTATACCAACATATGAACTGGTGTTCCTATCTCCTCTAATGCATGTCTCTCTCTTTTATAATGTCAGGACAGCGTTAAAAAGTGCATTAACATTTTAAATGATAAAATGCAAACTTTAGAACGATAGGCAAACTTTCACCTTGGAAAGAGTAAGGTGGGCGGGGGGTATAGTCCCTGTCAGGTTTTTGGCCATCTGTGTACCATTGGAGATATTTACCTCCACTTCCAGTCCCATAGTCAAACAGGAAGTTAGAAAATCTCCATAAATGAAGGGAATTTCTTTGGGTCCCCTGGTCCCTATTGGAAAATGTACCCTCTATTTCTTTTCTGGAGACAACCCAACATTTTTATTATTCTTTCATTTTAAATGATAATGGTAAACAGGACAAATCGAGAGGGTGAATTTCCCTAATGGGGGCACAGACAGCAATAATTCCTAATAGGTGTCTCCACTCTGTCCAAAACTTAAAAGTTTTGCCTTTAGTTATACTTTAAATTTTAGATCGAGTGGTGAGTGCTTGCAATCTTTGCCATATGTTTATTGTTTTCTGTGTCCATGTTAGGAAGATTTACTAATTGCCCTAAACACCAGTGCCACACAGACTAAAAAATATACACTGATCAGGGTTATTTTTTACCAAAGAAATGTAGCAGAATACATTTTGGCCTAAATATATGCAGAATGATTTCGTATTTGCTATATTTGCTTATACAAGAAAAATTTAAAAAAAAAACATAAAGCACAGTGCTGATTAAATACCACCAAAAGAAAGCCCTATCTGCTTTAAAAAATTAATTTGGGTACATTGTTTCCTGACTGAGTAATTGCATTTCAGTGACGGCACTGAAAGCTGAAAATGGCCAGAGCAGGAAGGGGGTGCAAGTGTCTGGTCTTGTGGTGGTTAAGGATTCTGTTGATAGGCATTTTGAAGCCCTGGTAAAGGCCTTATTTGATCTGGCAGGTCCAGCCCTGCATTCGGCAATTGCTGCCTTGTCTATTTGCTAGATTATTTGTAACTGGTCAAGATGCATGGACAGAGATCAGGAACATGTGCCTTTTGCTCTGTTTTTTGTTGATGCTTTTGAGAATGTCATTTGACAAGGCTCAAGAATCTCATATCTCTTTTTGGCTGATCTAGGAGCCCATGGCATTCATGGCAGAGGTTACTTGGATGACCTCCAGCTGAAGGACTCATCAACCAGAACCCTTGCCTAACAACATCAAGAAGGTCAATTCAGTACCTTCAAACCTTTGGCTGGATAATCAACTTTACAAAATATGCTCTCCAGCGCTCACAACGTCCCGAGCAACTAGATTTAATCTGACACATCCCAAGCCAGAATCTTCCTCCCACAGGAGAAGATGGTCTTCCTAAGGTCCATCTCTCACACCTTCAACTCACACACCCCTCAATTTGCTTCTGCATGAGGGTTCTGGTCTTCATGGTGACCCCCTTCTAGGCAGTTGCCTTTGTGGTTTTCCTCCAGACCCATTGAATCCAACATCCTCAAGAAATGGAACAAGCAAATCCAATCATTAGATCACCTAGTGCTTTTGTCTAGTGTTTATTCTCACAAATCTAGTAGAAAGAAATCCAACATGGAGCCTCCCCCCTCCCCCATACAACTGGTGACACATTCAGATTGCTAAAGCATCTTGTATAGTAAACAATTAGCATTTAAATAAAAACAAAAACTTTTCTATCTTTTGTTGCATTTCGGTTCTACTGATTTGCAGCCACTTCCTACCTACACATGCATTCCAGCAATGGCTGCATGGCAACTCTCATGATGATGACAAGAGTGGACTAGGTCTGTGAAATGTGTATAAAAACAGCCTCCATTGGCAGACCAGGTTACTGTGACAATGCAAGAGCACATTTTTGTTTAGACACCCCCAATCCGTAAAAAAAAAATTCAGTTTTAAAATAAGGCTGTAAAAAAATTTAAACCAGAAAAAAAACAAACATAGTAAGGCCTCATTCACACATGGCATACTACGGTGTATTCCTGTGCTACATGAATGCACAGGTGTTCCATGCATCCCCATGCAGGCAGTACCATTGATGTCGATTGGGACGCAGCAGCTGCATGGACACAGCCGCTGCTCCCTAGTTGACTGTCTGGGTTTGGGGTCATGCACCTACACTGATGTCAGATTGGGAGCAGTAGCTGTGTCCATGCGGCTGCTGAGAACCAATTGACAAGACATGAATGGGGACTGCCTGCATGGGGATGTACAGAACAGCTGTGCATCCCCATTCAGGTAAACATGGTCCACCATGGGTATATGTTTTTACATTCCCTGTGAACGAGGCTTTAGTAGGAATTTAGCAGGAACTTTGTAAGTTATGTTGTGTCTATGTGGGCTAAAATTGATTTTAGGTAGTGGATTTGCTAAACATTTGCACAATTATTGTAAGTTTTTTGCTGTGTTTGTGTAATTTTAGTGAAAATATTATTTTGATAAAACATTGTTGCAAATATCATGGGGTCTAAAAAAAAAAAACAATAGCATCCTATTACTGTTCTGGGGGGGGGGGTTTCTTCACAAATTCTGAAAGTTGTATGGTCAGGCTACCTGAGTTTAAAAGTGGAGTGCGGGGCCTGTCGGAGAAAGGGTTGATGAAAGCTGAGAATGACTTTTCAAAATAACATTACAATGTTAAAAACCTGATGAGCTTTTTAAGTGGTCGGCTTTATGCATGACTGAAGGAAACTAGCATTAACAAGCCATTTTATTAACAGAACGGTGGTGTCGGTGTGGGGTTGGCTGCTGGAGCTGGATCTGGAGCTGGAGCAGGTGCAAGGCGATTAGCACAAAATGGAACTTGGACACAGGTAAGGGACGGTTACATAGTTGTACTTGTTCTTCAGAAAAAGTGACAACCCCCGCAGCAGACAAATATACTTCAGGAAACCTAGCTGGCATTGATGACCTTCTAAAAAGAACTTAGATGCCTGCTGTCTGACTTCAGTGTTTTCTGGGACACTAACTTGGAACAAGCATGTAGATAATAAGGCCAGGAACTCCTGATCTGCACATTCTGTTCTGGGGTCAGTGACACAAGTGTTTAAGCTATTGGATCAACATTTTTAGAAGAGGAAGTCAGTCACCACATTATTTCTTTCAGTACATGTTCCTTTTAATTAGTTGCACAAAAGAACAATAATGTGAAAATCTAAAGATTTCGGCACAGACTATAATTAATACAACAGGCACAGAAGCCCAACATGAGCAGTGCAAGATCAGTTTAAAAATCTTCCGATTTACTATTACAGCAACTTTTACATGTCCCTCTAGAAGGTACCTGAACATGGAGTCATTGTATCTAGGTAGACTTAGCCCTGGTTCACACTTGATAAAACTTTGAAATTGTGCAACTTCTAGTGAAGCTGCACTATTTCAAAGTCGCATATCATTGCAACTTCAGGTGCAACTTAGCAGACATCTGTGCAACTTCATGAACAGATATCTATGCAAGTTGCATGTGAAATCGCAAAAAAAAAAAAAATAGTGCAGAGACTACTTTTTAATCTCAGTTGTGCCAATTTGAACCAGGGCTTAATATATACACAGACATTGCCGATCAGAATTCTGTAGATAAAATTGAATTTTACCCTGACTTTCACATTTTTCCATCTAGGGTTTGTAGAGAGCTGTGACAATAAAAAACAGCCTCTGTGCACAAGAATAGCAAGGGTCACTTTAACTACATCAGAGAGAAGCAATGATACGTTGGTGTTTCATGGAGTATTGCTGCAAAATAAGGTTTCCAGTTAGCACTCCTGGAGTGTTGATGAAGTTATACATCTGGCTGTCCATAGTCTAAAGTGATTGTAAAGGAAATCTATCAAAAAAACAAATAGAAATGCACAGAGTGGCCCTGATCCTTCTCTTCTCAGGTCCCCTGCCATCGCTTCTGGCTCGTCCCCTCTTGCTGGTGCCCCCAATAGGAAGCAATATCCCATGGGGGTAATTGTGTTGGGTAACTCCCAAGTCCCGCTGCTGCATCTATTAACACAGACAGCGGGACCTGGACACTCCCTTGTCACTTGATTGATAGGAGCGGGAGCCAATCGTTCCTGCTGCTATCAATCCGCCCAGTGAGGAGAGACAAAGCCAGGAGAGCTGCAGGTCTCACGCACAGCGCTGTATTGTGAAAGGGGGAGGGGGGATACTTTTTACACAGAAGGTTTTTTACCTTAATGCATAGATTGCATTAAGGTAAAAAACTTTGAGGCTTTAGAACCACTTAAAGTCCGAATCCAGACTAAACAAATGAATAACATAGAATAAGCTGTTAAAATATTGTTTACATTGTATAGATAATAGAATGATGGTTGTACTTTTCAGCACAGTCAAGGAACCCAGGGAGCATTGGACACCAGCTATACATCAGTGAGTATCAAACACAACTTTCAGCAAAGTTTTTATGCTATGGCTGGTGTAATACAGAGAAAAATCCACGCTGATGAATAATAAATATATCAGTCTACAGCTGAAATGGCAGCCCTCTAGTGCTATTAGACAGATTTCAGTGGTCAATATATCGGTGTATCACTATCGGCTGAAAATAGGGTAATTGGCATTTTGCCAATAGAAAAAGAGGTGATGATAATATCATTGACTCCAATACAAAATCGCCCCCTATTGACTTAAGTACAAAATTGCGTCCCATTGACCCCAATGGAAAAACACCTCCTGTTGACTCCAATTTTTGTGTGTTGCTTTCAATAAAAGTTATCTTACGTTACTGGATTGTATTTTTTAAATTCACGTTAATTTAAATTCATGATTTTAATTAAAAAGTCAAATACAATTCTATATAAAAAATATGAAAAGAAAAAAAAAAAATTGTCTATTTTGGCTTTGGGCATCCTGAACTTTCATTTTGGTGCACCACTATTAGACCTGGCAGGAAAAATTTCTATTCTTAACCTCATAGTGAGTTTCTCCTGCTATATAACCAAAGCTTGGTGGTAGAGGCCTCCAGGGTTCACTCACTTACCACATAGCATGGTTTTAGTGCTGCAATTGAAATTGGCCATTTTGCAGACCTCCAACTATGAGTTAACTTGGGCCCTTATTTGTATATATTCTTGTAATCCCCAAAGCATCTAGATGGAGCAGAGCTTGTGAAAGTAATAGCATATTGACATACCTTAAGGAAAAAAAGGGATGCTTCCACAAGTTCAGAGACGGTATCATGTTCTTGAGTGTACCATCAATCAGCAGAAAAGAGGTTAACACTAGCTTGTCAGCAAAATCAGTAACTATCCTCAATAGCTTGTCAATCGCTTACTCAGCAGAACAGTATAACAACCCCCTAGAGGCTCACTCAGATGTTTACCTCAAGTCCCAGGACAACACAGAAAATATACGTCACTATTCTTGCAAAGATAGAAATCCATGACTCTGCTCTTACTGCTTTATAGAAACTGATCCCCTCTGTGTCATAGATTCAGGATTGCTGCTTCAAGTACAGTCACCGGGGGATAAATGTACTTCCTAGTAAAAACCGCCTTAACCATAAAGAGAACCAGATTCTTGCATTGGTCCAGTTGGGACTATCTAATCTAAAATGATAATTTTACAATCTTATAAGGCCACAACCAGGAGACACAGATATGGTGTCCAGACCGCTGCCAGCAGCCTGTAAACGTCTACGAGCTGAAAGCTGCTATGGCTGGACGCTGTACTGAGTTCAGCACTGTACATTTAGTAATATATGCACCCAGGGATGAATGCCCAGAATGTATGAAGTCTGGCCCCCCAACATTAGTACCGCACTCACTACAGTGCCCACCTACCAAATTTTCGGGTTCTCATAGACCTTCACAGTGCATCTGTGCCTTCTGCCGGCACAAAAACCTCCAGGATCTCAGGCACAGAGGCTAGATACCTAGTGTGCATGAGGTCTAAAAGACTTATTTTAGCCCCATATTTTTAGCTTTAGTTACTTTTAGACCTCATTCACAGTGGCACTGTAAACCTGCATTTACATGCGTTTAGAGGACATTTCCAAACATACAAGCATGTTACATAGTTAGTCTGGCTGAAAAAAAAAAACAAAAGTCCATCCAGTTCAACCATTAAAAAAATAAAAGTTATAATCCTACACCCACAGTTGATCCAGAGGAAGGCAAAACAAAAACCAGCAAAGCATGATCCAATTTGCTCCTGCAGGTAAAAAATTTCTTTCTGATCCCCCGAGAGGCAATCGGTTATTCACTGGATCGACTTTACCTATACATGTTATATCCAGTTATATTCGGTGTATCCAAGAAATAATCCAGGACTTTTTTAAAGCAATCCACTGAGCTGGCCAGAACCAACTCTTGAGGGAGTCTATTCCACATTTTCTCAGCTCTGGCTGTGAAGAATCCTTTCCGTGTTTGGAGATTACATTTCTTTTCCTCCAGACATAAAGAGTGCCCCCTTGTCCTCTGTGATGACCTCTACACTGAGTTCACTATATGAACCACTGATGTATTTATACTGTACTGTATTTATATGGTAAACATGCCTAAATACAGCTATAGATGCTATACAAGCAGAAACATCTAAATGCAGGGTGATCTGGGGGACATTAGCTTTTCTAAATGTAGAAGTCATATGGCAATTAAAACAGCTTAATACAGGAGTGCCAGTGTGAATGATGCCTAGATCTGACTTTTCAGTGTTGAGGAATTCAAGAGTCTCGTAATTGCCACCTTTTTATCTGCCTGACATCATACAGTTGTACAACTCTTGAGAATGCATAAAAACAAATAGGATCAAAATCGTGCCATGAACACTTCCCAAATGCTAAAAACTTAGCGTTTAGTGTCATCTTGAGACAAATTCAAGGCTCACCAGAATATACTGACCCCTTATGGAAAAAGTAAGTCATGTGGTGCTTTTCCCTAATGGGGTTTAAGCACATGGGATGTAATGATAGATAACTGGCTTCACTGTTGCAATTTTATTTGAATAGCTTTTGTTTTATTTGGGTATTCTCTTACGAGTGCATGACTATCTCAAATAACCATGCTCTACAATCCGCTTCAACATCAGGGTCTATTATTTGACACTTAAAGCAGAGCTCCATCCAAAAGGGAACGTTCCACTTCAAGGCCTTGTCCCTGCTCCCTGGTAAGGAATGGCACCTTTGGGGAGCTGGGAGGGGAATGAGTACCTGATTTTGACAGTTTCCCACTGTAATCTCGTAGGCGATTGAAAGCGGAAGTCTTCCTCAGCCCCTCCCCCCTGCAGTATTTTGGGACACGGGACAGGTCCCAGAAGACTGCAGGGCCATTCACAAGGCACATCGCAGCTTGTGCATGCGCAGTGGGCACCCAGCTGTGAAGTCGCAAGCTGTCACAACCAGTTGCCCACACTTAAGATGCTGGCTCCAGGGACATAGGATGGTGGTGAACCCGACTGAAGTGAGGACACTGCTGGATTGCAGGACAGGCGAGTGCCTGTTTTTTTAAAAAGTCAGCTACAGTTTTTGTAGCTGCTGACTTATTTTTTATACCGGAGACTGGAGCTCCGCTTCGAGCACTCGGGAGTTGGGATGACACTGTGTGAGGTGAGGAAGCTGACAGGACAGCAGCTGTCATACCTTATGGGATATCTCACTCTGACCGCACATTTAAAAGTGTCCCGAGTCAAAATAAAACAAGGGACAATAACTAAATATTTATAACTATTCAATTTCTTGCATCTCAACCTGCACCATCTGCATGATCGTTTTCAAACGGATATGCCTTAATTTTGAATGTACGCGTATACAATGTGTGGATATCCCTTGACTAAAGAGTGTATGCAGTTATTAGTGTTGCCACTAGATGTCACAAGAGTATAATAAAGGAATGGCCCTCCTAAGCCTGGAAGCATACAAAATCAAGATGCCATGGACCAACAACAACTGTTTCACTTAAAGCAGTAATAATCGATTTATCCATTTAAACCTGTAGGCCACTCTCTGGTTAAGCTCTTAATCCAGTTGAGCTGTCTTTGGAGGAGCTGTCTGTCCTCTTCCTGTTTTCTCACAGGGGACACTTAACAAAAATTTAGAATGTACAAATATGTCATGGATAGGTTTTCAGAAGAATGTCAAAGCTTTCCAGAACATGGAAGACAGACACCGACATTACACTAAAGCACAGAGGCTGATGTTTCTGGTCAGCAGGACAGAAGACCCTCAGTATTACTTCACAATGAAGCCCAAAATCAAAGCATTGCTTTTAGATTAAAAGGATAAATTCACCTTTTACAGAAAAAATAATAAGTGCACATATTTTTTCAGAAAACATGCAATTATTTTTCCTGCATGAGTATGGAAAGCATTGCACCTGCAATAGGTAGTCATGGGTGTAATGTGGGCTCCTGCAGACATGATCTCTGGCTTTCAGCCCCTCTTTATGAGAAGGACATGTCTGTGGACTATGAGAGCACTCAGCAGCACCCCCCCAGTCCCCTGAAACTAGTGGCTTTGCTGCAGTGCCCACTTGTAATTCTAGTTTACTCAGTAACAGGAAAGTAGGGCAATAGTTTTCACAATTGCACAGTTTTGTGTACAGCTTTTGATACGGTTACAGTAATAGTAGTTAAAGCAGTGTATATGTCCCCATTCTGTGGGGTCCTGTGGTGGGTGAATGTTTTACCCAATATTCACATCAGACACACCAAGACTTTCCCCATAGAATGACAGTGGGGAAAAACAGAGGTTGCAAGGTGCTACAAGATCAGTGGTTGAAGTCCAAAATATTAAACCTACCAATCAAAGCTCTGATGTGGACATACTGTATGTAGCTCACCTCAAACTACTAGATTTGTCTTTAGGAGCCATTTTCATTCTGAGCCACAATGCACCCCTTTATCTGCATGTATAAAGCATGTTACTCTGCTAGTAGAAAAAGTCAAGCACTGTATACTTTAGCTGTCCTGCTCATTAAAACGTCAGTCCATTAATTGGCCCAAGACACATTGACAGCATTTTATTTATTGTTGTATCCAAGTCCACCCCCTAGAGACCACTCATGCCAAAGTATACAACTTTCAGTGACATTACATGTGGGAACTGCCTGCCAACTTAGAATACATTCCCAAAGATGCTGTTGCTACCTTGTATCACGTGACCCAACTTTGATAAGGTAATTAAACTAAATTGACTCTAACTGCTTCCTAGTAACCATATCTATAGCAGTCTTTTTCAACTAGGGTGCCTTCTGTGTTCTTCAGAGTTGCCTTGCCAAAATGTTTGAAAATTGCCCAAAAATTGTCAGCAAGTGCAGCATTACAACCTTGGGCTCTGTGAGGGCCAGCCATTGGTCGATGATGCAATTGGTTGATAAGGATGAGGTGCCTCCATCTTTGTTTACCCCTCTCCATCAGCACTGAGGTTATTTAGCTGAGGGAGATAATTGGTTGAAGACTAGTCAGTACTAGTATACAAAGGTTTATTAGAATAAATCCCCTCAATTGTTGGGTGCCCTACATGTTGCTATGTTATGTAAAACTATTACTTTAGTGCTTTACATTTTAGAATGGGGTGCCTCAGGAAAGTGCGGGTTATTAAAGGGCACCTTGACTGAAAAAAGGTTGAAAAACACTGGTCTATAGGACCAGATTTCAATTAGGTATTCTACTAGCACTCTACACACCTTGTCTGGCTCTTTCCATGCACCTCAAGGTGCCTTTGCTGAAATATTTCTTACCTTTCCGCACCCACCCCTTTGGCTGCTGGGAACAAAGACAAGATATCTTATGTAAGCTCCAAGTAATGGCCTAGATCTTAAAGAGATAAGGATTCTCCCCATGTGACAATGATGACTTAGCAAGCTGTCACCAAGTACCAACACTATCATGTGTTCCCCCATACCCTGAAGTAGCAGGTATATCTCTTCTCTTCCTGGCAGCTACACATAGTAATAAGGGAATAAAGGGAGGGCAAGTATGGGCAGCTGGGGAGGGTGGCAGTTGGCTTGTGCAACTCTTAGGGCTTGTTCACACCATGGTGCAGAGACATCACCTTTTCTGCACGCGTTCTACAAGGGCACAACCAGGGGTGGACTGACAACTCATGGGGCCCCGGGGCAATAGGGGATCATGGGGCCCCTGTGTCCTTGCCCAAACTCAAAAAAGCCTATGAAAAAAGGTACCAGGGGCATCTCATGGGGCCCCCTACTGACCCCGGATCCTCAGGCAGTGCCCGATTTTCCAAATGGTCAGTCCGCCACTGGGTACAACAAAATCAATTGTTCCCTATTGTACCTGTTCACACCACAACACTGGTATCATGTGCAGATTGTTTCTGCGCAGGAATCTGCAACATGTATAAAACTCAGCATGCATGAAAAACGATGTCTCTGCAAGTGAAATCTATGCATCAGTTTCCTTTGGTTTTCATGCATGTATGGTGTGAACAAGGCCTTGAAGTAAACCTGTTGCTTTGTGCAGCATGTGCAAAGCACAAGACTTTAAGACTAAAACAACCAATGTAAACAATAAAGTAACATTTTTTCCAAGCCTTCGAAGATCTCTCCTTTCTAGGCCCCAGTACTCTTTACACATCCTGGTCTGAAGGGCTTTGTAAAAGCATACCATTCCCTGTAATAAAGCTGAGTACCAACTTGACGTGTCTTCTATTGCAGTGCTTCTCAAGCCTTTCCTTGGGTCCTACCAGCAGTTCGTTTTTGTGACACACTTTATAATTATGTCATTTGCAAAACATTAACCACTTGCCCGCAAAAGGATTTACTCCCTTCCTGACCAGGCCATTTTTTATGATAAGGCGCTGCATTACTTTAATGGACAATTGCGTGGTCATGCAACGTTGTACATAAATGAAATGTATGTCCTTTTTTTCCCACAAATAGAGCTTTATTTCTTTGGGATTTGATCGCCTGTGCGTTTTGTAATTTTTGCACTATAAACAAAAAAAGACCGAGAATTTTGAAACAAAAAACAATATTTTTGACTTTTTGCTCTAAAACAAATCCAATAAAAAAAACTAATTTCATAATAAAAATTCAGGCCAAAATGTTTTCTGCTACATGTCTTTGCTAAAAAAAAATCCCAATACATGTAAATTAATTTGTTTACGTGAAAGTTATAGTGTTTACAAATTTTTTTTTTTTTAACTAGTAATGGTGGCGATCAGCCTTATAAGCGGGACTGCGGCGGGCATACTGACACTGGGTGGAAACTGACTAACTGCCACTTAGATCCCAAGGACACTAATACAGTGATCAGTGCTAATAAAAAGCACTGACACTGTACTAATGACACTGGACAAAATGAACATTTGGGGCGATCAAAGGGTTAACTGTGTGCTATTTAACATGATGTGCTGTGTGTGTTTTACTAGGGAAACATGCTTCTGGCAGGAGAGAGACCTGTGTTGTTTACACACAGGTCTCTCCCCTGTCACTGATACTTGGTGATCACCAGGTTCCGGCTGGGAATCTCTGGCCGGAACCTGGTGATTGACATCTGCAGCCACCAATGGTGGCGTGGGTAGGGTGCGCACCCCCCCAACCCGAAAAGTCAAAGCACATATTATATACATGTGATTTTGTGCAGTTCTGCCGCCCTGTAGCAGTAGTTCTGCTATAGGGTGGCGGGGAAGTGGTTAAAAGTGATTCTAAAGGTTGTAATTACAAAAAAATAATTTAAAAAAACCAAACAAACATAGTATACTTACCTGCCGTGTGCAATGGCTTTCCACAGCGCACCCCATGTCTCGTTTTTGGGTACCCTATTGGCGGTCCTGGCTCCTCCCACCTGCAGAATGCCCCCAATAGCAAGCCTCTTGCTATGGGGGCATGCTCCTGTGAATGGATGTTGTCCATTCATACACACAGTGCAGCTTGGCCCTACCTCGCTCTCTCGAATCAGTGGCTGTGATTGACAGCAGCAGGAGCCAATGTCTCCCCCTGCTGTGTGAGCCAGTGAGGAGAGAGAAACTCGGGAGAGCTGTGGGTCTCATGCATATAGCTGGATCAAGATGAGGCTCAGGTAAGTATGGGAGGGAGGCTAAGGGGGGAGCTGCACCCAGAAGGCTTTTTACCTTAGTGAATAGAATGCATTAAGATTAAAAAAAAAACCCTTCTGCCTTTAGAAACACTTTCATTTCATGGTGTTTTCAGATATGCATTTGTAAACAATAGGCTAATCTTATTTTTGTACGTAATTAAAACTTTTACTGGTATACTTCGTTAAAAATTATGTTTAAATAAGGTTTTACAAAACAAATGGCATATGTGAGGTTACCAGTCAGCCTACACTATTGGCGAGACTTAGACCATTTCGGAAAATCTTTCTGTATATTCAGTATGTTAAACAGTCATTTTATCTTACAGTTCACTACAAGGCTTTTTGAGGAGGAGTAAACAGTATGAGCAGTTGAGAAAAAATATTTAATTTTACTAAATGGTTCTTTTACGTATATTTTTATCTGTTCAGATCATTTTGGTCTGTCTTTAGTTAAAAAATAAACATTACACCTACATATTGCATTTTAGTAAACATCCCTCATTGTTCTTTTATGATTTACAGAGCAGCAAATATGTGAAAAATGGCACCTTCAAAACCAGACATGACAATGCATTTGTGGAGAAAATTGGAGAGATTTTGAGCAAGGTAAGGGAGGAAAAAAAAGGAGAATCCTCCCACCCCTTTTTCTTTTTTATCTGATGCCGTTTTTATTCACCAATAGATGTACATATTTCATAGAGAGCACTGAACCTTTCACACAAGTCCATAGTTCTACAGCAGCTTACAGTGTACTTTCCGTGCCGTGCCTTAGTTCTACAGACACATAGCTAAGATGATTTAAAGGGTACCTCCGCTCTTGTGGGGGGGAAAAAAAAAGGGGAAGTTCCGCTTTAAGCCTTTGTCCCCCGCTCCCCATTAAGGATTGGCACCTTTTGGGGAGTGAGTACCCGAATTTGACAAGTACCTGATCCCACTTCTGCTGCAATCACCGTCCTAGGCAATCGGAAGCGGAATTTGTCCCCTTCCCTCCCCGTAGTCTTCTGGGACACGTGACAGGTCCCTGAAGACTACGGGCCATTCATAAAGCGCAGCGCTTCTCGCGCATGCACAGTGGGCACCCCGACTGTGAAGCCACAAGCTGTCACAGCTGGGTGCCCACACTGAAGATGCCAGTGCCAGGGAGAGGAGACGACTGGTGAAACAGTTTTTGTAGCTGCAGACTTTTTTTTTCCCCCAGGTGGAACTCCGCTTTAATAAACATTTTCTCTACTTTTCAATCTGCAGCACTGTAATTTTCTGTAAAATTCAATGCAATATGGCTATGTACAGTATGACTGTCAAGTTTGCAGTAAGATAAAAGTTAGATTTTGAGAATCCCCTGCAATAAAAGGTCATTTTTGGTGAAATACCCCCTAAGTGAAAAATACATCACGTCGGGCTGGTTCACAACATAGAAACGTACTCCAGATGCGTTCCAAATGTGATTCTGCCTGTGCATTTTTGACGTGTTCTGGTTCATTTTTTCCCCTCTTTCTTCAATTTAAAATAGGGACATGTGCGTTCTGGTTCATTTTTGAGGTTTTTACCACCTTCCAGTACAGTTCTGTGCAGGAAAAATGCAGCCTGTTCTACTTTTTTTCTGCAACCAGAATGCACTGGAACTGCAAGCACTACTAACTAACCTACTTTTTGTGCATTTTGGGTGCAGAAAAAAAAGCAACTGAAACACATGTAGGGTGAACTGGCCCTAAAGGGATGCAGACCCAACCACCTTTCTCATTAGAGCCCTGCAGGTGCTGCAGCAGATTGAATCTGTATGGGAGTGGTTTCATAATTATCACTCTGCAGATGGACACAAACAGTTATTTCTTCAGAACAACAAAAGACAGGAGTCTGCAACAAAGTTTGATAAAATCCCTGCAATGTACATTGATGACCCAGAGGGGATTTTTTTCTCAGCAAAAGTGGAGTTACTCTAAGTGAATACTCCAGGCAAACATATACTGTACATCGGGTAATATAAGTATTGAACATGTCATTTTTCTCTGTAAATATATTTCTAAAAAAGTGCTATTGACATGAAATTTTCACAACATTTCGATAACAACCCATGTAATCCATGCATACAAAGAAACCAAACCAAATAAGTTCATAAATTAAGTTATGTGTAATAAAATGGAATTGACACAGGGAAAAAGTATTGAACACATGAAGAAAGGGAGGTGAAAAAAGGCACGGAAAGCCAAGACACCAGCTGAAATCTTATCAGTAATTTGAACCAGCTGATTTTTGCACTGACAAGGGGCAGGATTGATTTCTGTTTCAACTGATAGCCTATAAAATGGTCATACCAAGGTGTCACACAAGAAATATCTCATGATTGGTAAAAGCAAAGAATTCTCTCAAGACCTTCACAACCTTATTGTTGCAAAACATACTGATGGCATTGGTCACAGAAGGATTTCTAAACTTCTGAATGTTCCAGTGAGCACTGTTGGTGCTATAATCTGGAAGTGGGTAGAACATCATTTCACCAAAAACGGGCCACGACCAAGATTTCTGACAGAGGAGGGAAAAGAATTATTAGAAGAGTTGTCCAAGAGCCAAGAACCACTTGTGGAGAGCTTCAGAAAGACCTGGAATTAGCAGGTACAATGTTTCAAAGAAAACAATAAGCAATGCACTCAACCACCATGGCCTGTATGCACGCTCACCAAGCAAGACTCCATTGCTGAAGAAAAAGCTTGTTGAAGCTCATTTAAAGTTTGCTGCACAACATTTAGACAAGCCTGTGGAATACTGAGAGAATATAGACTGGTCATATGAGACCAAAATTTAACTCTTTGACCTCTAAACATGGTATGTATTATGGCATCCAAATGGCACTGCACATCACCCCAAGAACACCATACCAACTGTGACGTTTGGAGGTGGGAACATCATGGTATGGGGCTGTTTTTCAGCATACAGTACTGGCAAACATGTCATTGAAGGAAGAATGAATGGAAAAATGTACCAAGACATTCTTGATAAAAATCTGCTGCCATCCACCAGGATGATGAAGATGAGATGAGGGTGGACATTTCAGCAAGACAATGATCCCAAAAACAAAGTCAAGGAAACTCAATTGGTTTCAAAGTAAGAAAATAAAGCTGCTAGAATGGGCCAGCCAATCACCTGACTTGAATCCAATAGAAAATCAATGGAAAGAACTAAACATCAGAGTTCATAGAAGAGGCCCACGAAACCTTCAAGAGTTGAAGACTGTTTATGGGGAAACTAGTCACATGCATTACTCAGGTGTGATTTTGGCCCATTCTTCCAAAGGAGGGGTCTTGAAGCTGTCATTGCCAACAAAGGATTTTGTGCGAAGTATTAAATAAATGTCAGTTAGCGTGTTCAATACTTTTTCCCTGTATCATTCCATTTTATTGCACATAACCTAATTTCTGAAGTTGTTTGTTTTGGTTTCTTTGTATTTATGGATTACATGAGTTGTTACCGACATGTGGTGAAAATTTCATGTCAATAGCACCTTTAGTAATACATTTACCGAGAAACCTGGTGACACGTTCCATACTTATTTTACCCACTGTACATGTAATACAACTTTGTAATAATAACTGTACCTTTACTGTTTGACTTGCCAAAGAATCTATACAATCTTATGACTTGCACAACTCTGCAACAACCAGACAGGTAGAAAATGTAGTTCCTGATTAACCAATTTATCTTCCTGTCTTAAAGGACGATTAACCACTTTTCCACCACTGCCATTTAGAAACTGTGGCTAGTAGACAGACAGGCTTTTAAACACATTCCTTGTGTTTAAAGCAGATCTCCAGCTTTTTAGTGAAGTTTAGATAGTTTAAGTAAGTAGTTTGTTTAGACCAGCTTGGTGCAAACAAAGTGTTATGAGCACTCTATAAGCTGTGTGGGGCCTCAGCTACATACCGTATACAGTGCTATGTTCCGGCGGTAAGACAAAACCTTTCTATCCCACTCCCAGAATAAAATAAGTTTCAGGCTGAGCGGTACTTTCACAGGGAGTGTAGTTTTCTATGGATGTCGCAAACAAAGGTTTTCCCAGCAACACTTTTTTTGTGTAGTATTCTATGAATGAATACAAAGCTTCCTTTGATTGGAGATCTAGGCATCCTCAGCCCACCTCAGCCAAGCTTGGTCCAAACAAACTATCTAAACGTTGCCAAAAGCTGAAGATCAGCTTTAAATTTGCATAAGACAATTAAATTTCACTTTAAGCTATACATCTTCCCAAACACTTACACAGCCCAATGAAGGCACCTGCTTAGGTGTAGCAAGCAGTCTAAAGACAGAAAGATAGAATATGAGGGGAGGGAGCTTTGTGCCTCAATGGGTCCTGAGAAAAATGATTTTATAGGAGTACAGGAATGTCATTTTCTATGTTGTCCATTGAGCAACGCAGCTTCGTAATAAATAATTCCTCTGGATAAACTGTGGGTATAGGATTTTGACTTTTTTTTTTGATGTTTGAACTGGATAGACTTTTGTCTTTTTTCAGCCAGACAAACTATGTAACTAGGAAAGTCCAAAGGAAGTCCAAACTGAGGGACAGGAACACAGACAAACCAGTCCACAAAAATAAAACCAAAAGGTAAACCAAGGGGCATTAAATAGCCACTCACAGAACCTTTCGGCCTAAACTAGCATCTGTGGAAGCAGACACATAGACCTTGTAAATCTTGGAGAGAAAGTATTACAGAAGAACAAATCACAGCCTTACAAATCTGACTGAGGCACATAAAAAGCCCAAGAAACACTAACTGTCCTAGTGGAGTGGGCATAACAGGAAAAAGGAGGAACTTTATAGTGCAACCCCTGGAAGTTACAAGATAACCAGTCCATTCCACTTAGAGATTCTGGATACGGAAGCCAAAGAAAGTCTTTTAGGACCTCCTGGAATGATGAATAAGAAATGAATCTGCAAAAAAGAAGCAGTGGCAAAAAGATAGACTCTGATTCAAAAAAGAGGTCATAATGATATTGACAATACTAGTATCAAATCACACCATTTGAGTGAAGCCCTAATTGGAGAGTAATGTGTATAACTATCTATATTAAAAGTATAAATCAGTAAACTATTAACAAAAGGATGCAGACACCTAACACTTGATGGCGCTAAGGGCCAATATTGTGTTCTACCCTCAAATGCAGGAAAGAATCACGAGCCACTGAAAAGGGGGGGGGGTGTATTTGTCCTACAACATATCAAAAAGAACCGCCAACAGACCCACAAAATACATTTGTAAAAAGCACGGTAAGGAACCCAAAACCACAAATGACACTTTGAGCTGAGGTCTAAATGTCCGCCTGATAGAACCTGAAGAACATCTGAACAGAGGACTAGGTGAATCTTGAGAATCTGGGAAACAGATGCTGGAGAGCCCAAGGAGACACCAGCACACCTGGTAGAATTAGCTCTGGTAGGGAAAGGAACCTTTTCTTGTGTAGGCCCTGTAAATATGTTGTCTAATACACATGTCTAATAAAGCAGGAGGCTTTAGAAGGGCCTGCTGGTAATTCAAAAACTCAGTTTTGCAAACAGAAGCTATGGCGGACAGGTAGACCCAACAGCCCAGACAACATCCAAGCAGTGTAGGGAAATTTCCTTCGTGTGTTTTTTGCAGCAGAACAGAAGGAAGAGAGGACAACATCCTCCTTGAGGTGAAAAAAAAGTGGACTTTGGAGGTAGAAAAAGAAGGGCTTTGCCTCAAGACCAACATAGAACTGCACCTAACAGGCATAATGGGCACCAGAAAGGCAAATTTACAGATGAGGTTATCCAGGGGGATATCTTGAGTCAGCTTAAAGGGAGGTCTCTGCAGAACAGTGAACACCAAGCTGAGGTCCCATGGTGCCAAAGCGGGGAATTTATATATGCAACTTCCTGAAGAAAAGTATTGATTAAAAATCACAAAGCGAGAGGTTTCCAGAAGAGAATGGATAAATTCCTCTTCCTATCCCCCCACCATATGCATAGGATGATAGAGTGTGAATCTACTTGTTTCACAAGGTGGAGTGAAACTGGGCAAAGGGAAAAGCCTGAAAAAGCAAATGGGGAGGTGCTTTTTGGATTTGAGGGGTCTACGTGTGGGATCTTAAGGAAGCAATATTTTCTGGCTTTGGCTGCACCGAGATTAGGCTCGGGTATTCCAGATAGTGTGAGGGCTGGAGAGTAGAGTTTGGAAAATTGATTAACCAGTTGATGGTTTGAAGGAACTGAAACGTCCTGGTGGCAGAAGAGTCTTTTCAGAGGGTCATCCAAATACCTGTGACACGAGTGCCCTGAGTTCGCAGAAGAACAAGAAGCGGGGCAAGCACTTTTGTGAACACTCTTAGGGGGAAGAGGAGAGAATCTTACAATACGAAACTCCTCAATGAAGGAGTGGATCTAGTGCCTCAATGACTCTTAATATATTGGGAGTGTCAACATAAAATAGTCAAAGCGATTAATAACTTTCTACTAGATCATTCTAAAGATCATACTCCTTTACATTACCAATTGGAGGCCCTCAAGCAGTTCTTTGAGGGATTTTCACTCAACAAGGAAGGATAAAAAAAAGAAAAAAGGTGGCTGCTATCACATCCACATTGACCAAACTTCATAAACTGAAAACCAGTCATAAAATGTCTCCCTCTGCTTTAGTTCTTTGAGTACCCAATCTAAACTGCGAGAAGTGATTCTTTAGTCACTTTTAAAAATAAACTAGAGATACATAAATATAATTTTAGTCACAAATGATCAGTAGATCACTAGCCAAGCCCCTACATCCCAGAGCCCAACATACCTTCATCTCCCATCTTCGGGGGTTCTAATGCCACAATTCTAAAAATGTTTAGTGATTTCTATAAAAAACTATATAATATCCCAGAACAATGCTCTCCCACATAAACAAGTACATATGCTGACCTTCCTCACCCGTTATATTCCCCCCCCCCAGTCCCTTGAGGCACATATCTCAATCCTTAAATGGACCCACTCCTTGTGCTCTAATTATCTCAAGATCTAATCCAAAATCCTTGCAAGTAAACTCAAGCTACTGCGCCTAATCCACCTAGACCAGGTGGGCTTTGTGAAAGCCAGAGAATAAGAACATAATCAAAACATCCTACTACATAAACTTCCTCTTTGCCTCCTGTCAACTGATGTTGAAAAGGCCTTTAGCTGTAGGAATTTCCAAAATACATATTCAGACTGATATTTCTCTCACTTTTTAAATCAGAAATGGTACCCATCAGGATCGTCCCTCATCTCCCTTCATGTCTTAACAGTGGAGCATCTTGCTATTACATTGCATCAAAATCACATTTCAGGATTCCAAATAGGCCCTCATCATTCAAAATTAGCCTTATTCATGGATGATCTCCATATACAGTATATGTGCCACAGCCTCACCTATCAATGCCCTCAATCAAGAGTTTCAACACTGGTTCTTGCAGTAACTTTAAGATGAACTTCACTAAATCAGAGATCTTAAATGTTTCCCTATCACCAGCCCAAATGCATCAGCTGGAAGATACATTTTCCATTTAAGATATGCTGTTCATCTGTGAATAAATCTCCCCTCAAACCTGACAATTTTTCTCTCTAAATTATTTACCAGTGCTGAACACATATACTTCTAAACATTTCTCATGGTTGGGTAAGGATATTCTCCTATGGTTTTTATACATTTTTAAAGCAGTCCCCATTAAAAGCCCCCCATGTTCTTTCTAAACACAAACAAAAGATTTTGCAGCACACTTACCAGCCAGCCTGCAACATGTCTGAATTAAGCTTAATAATCGTTAAAACAGTGTTTTGTTTGCACCCTCAGCTGCAGTGCCCATGTCAAGGCTACTCTGTTTATTGCATTCCTAACTTTAAATATGCCTGGAGGGACTAGCAAAGGCTAGGTATAGGTTGGGGTGGTTGCCACTTTTTTGTTCTGTTTCTAAACACTTCAACAATTGTTTAATACTTTCACCTAGACTAATAACCACCCCAGAATAGGTCGTAGAACCTTATCAATGCCTAAGACGAAAGGAGGGGCAAGTGCCCCAGATGTGACTCTATTGCAAATCAGCAACACTTACCAGAATTATTGACTAGTTCCATCTTTCATTCTCGAAACTGTTGGAACCTACTGACCTTTTGAAATTGCCGTGGACCTTTCCTGACCTTTGTAAAAGACTTAAACCATTTATATCGAAATATAGTTGGCTCTATGACACCCCTCTTCAGTAATCCTGCTTTTCCATCAGCACTTCAAAGTTCTACTTTTTGCCCCTTGGAATAAGATTACCCATTGTAGACCAACCTCAGCAATACAAGCAGACCCTGTCTCACCAATTCAAACCCAGGTTCAGTTCATCTTCAAAATTCAAAACTGACCGACTTTTGAAGTCTCATATATTCATGTAATTTCCCTAATATAGTCAGTTCTCAGACACATACTACCCTCCCTCCCTACATGACAGTTTGGGAAAAGGAGCTTCAAATTGCCATTCCCCCTGAGGAATGGGTCAAATGTTTTATCCTGACACACAAAACTCTCAGTGGCCAATAATATGCAAGGAAAGAGCTTCAAAATGATAACTAGTTGGTACTGTTAAACCCCTACACTGAAAATCCACAACTGTACCTTCCTTGGTAGAATGGGTAGTAGAATTAGATTCTATCAGAGACCTGAATACCTGTAATCTCAGGAAAATGATCAGAGCAGTTTATGAAAACCTGGGCCTCCTTGTCAGTTTTTTGCCATTCATCCAAGTTCAAGACTTGGATTTCAGGGCAGTATTCCCTGGATTAAACTGAGCCATAATGGAGAACTCCTTATGGGGACACAGTGGGACAGGTAAGTGTCCTTTTTTTCAAAGTCAGCAGCTACAGTTTTTGTAACTGCTGACTTATTTGTACATTCAGTTTTCACTTTGTCATTATGGGGTATTGAGTGTAGAATAAGGAAAAAAAAATTAATTCAAACAACTGTAGTATCAGGATACAACATAACAAAATTGAAAAAAAGTGAAGGGGGTCTGAATATTTTTTTAATGCACTGTATATCTGTAGACTTACGGCATCTGTTTAGATGTGTGCAGGTAAATTGCAATGAACATGCCAGGACATCACCACTTTGGTGTTTTATATCCAATTGTTTTGCATTGCGATTTACATATTTTGTAATGGTTATGCAAGGTCCATGATCTTTAGTCATCATTGCTGGACTGCTTCCAGTCTCAGGGAATGAAATGCACAGCTGATAACTGCAATAAACCTTTCAAATCCGATGTCATGTAATTATAACTGGACACCTACATGCTTACTATAGTGACGAGTATGCGTACCTGGGCGTGCTGTGATCAGTCATGGCTTGTCACTTTTGATAGAGCTCTCTGTTGTGTGAGATTCCCCAGGTGCACAATCAGGATTGCTGAAGTCAGCATTTCAACACTGAAATGGATACTGGGTTTATAGGTCAAAGCTATTATCTATTGCAGGAAGTTTAGATTTTTCATCATAGGCATTGGAAATCGTACATACTAGACTAAACCTCTGTGTGTGTGTGTATATATATATATATATATATATATATATACATATATATATATATATATATATATATATATATATATATATTAGAATGTCTTATTAAAGCTGAACTCAAAAAGGTCAACGCTACCCCTGCAATGTGGCTACCCTGCACTGCAAGAGTTAAATGCTGCTTGTTCTGTAGGATAGCATTGAAAAGGATTTTTACTTGCCTTATTCCTCACTTCTCCCTGCAGTCATTGCTGTCTTCTTCGGAGTTGTTAGGGCTCTCAGCATTCTCATTTACAATGTAGGTACTGTATGTGATCACATCAGTGTGGCTGCAACCAAAAGAGTGACAAAAGGAAGTGACTTTGGGAGATCAAACAAAGAGGAGGAAAGCAGCAAGACAGAGTTAGTTAAGTAAAAGGGCTTTTTTAATGGAACCCTAGATGAAAACGAACATTTAACTCTTGTGTTGGGGTGGGGCTCACTGCAAGGATAGTTTTAAATGTTCCCCGAGTTCGGTTTTAATATATTATAAGCAGCTGAGGCGGTGTCATGCTTAGCTAGAGTGTGATTACAGATATAATGTATTGGTGCTCAGGAAAACAGCCATACATCCCCAGCCTGTTCCAGAAAAGTCTCACCAGGAAAACATCCAACTCACTGCACCAGCAAACTAGGAAGTTGGCTGGTACTGGAATTTTGCATGCAGACAACCCACCCACTCACATCAGCTTACACTAAGCTGCCAACAGTCCAATGACAGACGTTCAGTAGTGCCAAGTATAAATACACATTAATACTTTCAGTAAGGCAATCTGGATTCTGGCTATTTACATTTCTTAATTATAGCTCTGCCCACTTCTTTAAAGCAATCTATACAAAGTAAAGTTGGAATTTCAAATTGGCTTATAGATGGGTGGTTTTTTGTTTAGATTTGGCTATATTTCAAGATCCAGAACTAATCAATTTCCAGAGGTCCTAGCACATAGACTGATACACTGTACAACTGCTTTACAGTATATACTTTGACGATGGGCTGGTTTAGAATCTGTGCCTATCATGTGGTCTTTATCCCCAATACCAACATACAGAACAAGTAGAAAATAACTACATAGTAGAAATGCAGACCTAATTAAAAACCAAGCCAGGTTCTTCTTTCCATGCTACAAAAAAAAGGTGCTTTTATTTTTGAGTCCCCGTGTGAAAAATTCCATTTATGTCTTCCCCTCGTTACCATGTAGGAGGGAAAATCTCACCAATGAGAATGCAAATGATTAAAATTTGGCCTCTTGCACACAGTTATAATAATTTACTGATGCCTAGGACACAGGATCTTGATGGCAGCAAGATCCTGAATAAAGAAACACAAGTTTTTCTGTAAAGATGGAATGACCTTGTGTATTTGCTTTGTGACAGGAGGTCAGGAAAAACTGCTGGTTGTGTCTAGCCATTATACATATTGTTTGTTTGCTATATAGTCAGCTTGCTGGACTTGTTGATGGGTTAATAAGTGTGAATACTCTGGGCTCTATAAAACTCCTGATCTGCTTAGGGAGGATGCTCCACCTTGGAACCAGTTCTCTGTGCATGGCAGACTAGGTACGCAGAGAGCTACCTGTGTGGTGAGAATTAAGCCTGTATGGCTAGAACGATGTTTATTTCTTGCTGACAGGTAAGGTGCCTGGGCAGCAGTAGGTTGCTTAGGAACAGTTAGTCATGTGACTTTAGGACCAGTGTGTTAGTAAATCCTTGCCACTTTGGGCAACTTCTTTTCTTGTTTACTTTGTTGACGGGTGCACGTTTCAATTGCATGCCTATTAACTATGCTGTAGACTCTTCCATGGAGTCCTGGACAACCTGCTGCTGAGCAAAATTCTCACAGCATTTAAATGTGTGTATGCACATACATGTGTAAAAAGCGTGAGCTGGAGTATTTGTTACATGCAAACATTAGCTGATAGTTTAGTTTGTCTGAACTGAGAAAGGGCTTTGTTTTGCTCCTAATAGGCATTTCTGTTACTGAAGGAAATAGTTTAGACCTTCCTATCTTTTTACTAATGCTAGCAGCATAAGAGTTAAAAAATATTGAATGGGAGAGTTTAGTTCTGCTTTAAAGTGATATAAAGCTGGAGTGTGGTATTAAGGGAGTTCTATAATAAGACCACCACAACCACAATACACATGCATTTCAAAAGCCACATACTGTTTACACCAAGACTGAAAGGTGGTATGCTATATCACATTGAGAGCTGTGGGTTTAACCTGAGTACAACTCTTGATGCTGGTCTCGGAATTTTTTGTACTTTGAAAAGCTATAAAAGTTTTACAAAAACGTACTTAATGGAGGAAGCAAACTAGGTGGTCATTACCCTTCACTCTTTCCTTGTTTACTTTGTAGATGTGTTTATTAGTAAATTGCATGTTAATGAAGCACGTTTTCCTACTTTACAACATTAGAGAAAACTTCAATAACTGGTTCCTAATTTTTGCTTTTTATCCTTTTAGCGGTTGCATGGACTTCCTGATTATGATGAACAAGGCACATACAAGCCCCGGGTATATGCATTCGAAGGGGATCTTGATCGAATTGCCTCAATGGAATCCATCAACTGCCAAGATGACACCATGGACTTTGGTTTCCTGGATCAGTTTGACCCAAAGTTTGCCAGATTAGAAGAAATCTGCAAGAAGTAAAGATGCAGTTTTTTTTTATTGCAGACTGGATCCAATGGCACCTCTGCCTGGCTTTGCACTGAGCAGCTCTTGAAAATGCATCTTAAAGGGACTGAGACATTGTCTCAACCAAGCTTACATAGGCTGGGACTGAGGGAAATTATCGCTACACTGCGGCTTATATGTTTTGTGCTGGGTATTGTACTATGTGTGCGCGCCTCTTTTCTTGTTCTGCTCACTTAATTTGAAATAAATTATGTTGGATCAGTTGAGATCTTGTAAACACTTCCAAGTCTGTCCCTGGAACAGTGTGCCAGACTTCCAGGATTACTGGCTGAGAGCTTCTCAGGAACAAAAAGGACAAAACAGGACACAATTACTCTTAAATAATGAAACAAAAACCTGAATACTGATTTTTGGGATAAATGCTTTACTGCAAAAACCATTATGGACCACTTTGAAAGACCACAAGAAAAAAGTTGATGTCTTGTCTACTGCACAAGTTATTCAGGTATGATTTTCTCATGGCTGGCATAGCCGCTACATTCAACACTGGTTTTAGGTTCTACAATTGCTACAGTATAGATTGGGTTAATGGGCAGGGTCCCATACCTTTTCCTCTTCAAGCTCCTACTAAGTCACCTTTGGCCGGATGCACATGGCTGTCTGCGCAATCTCTCAACATCAGATATCAGTTTAAAGAAATGCCTAAACAGTAAGTAGACACTGAGCAGAGGACTGTTGTATCCATGCAAAGTCTAGTCTGTCCACAGGTAGTCCTAACTAGGCTTTCTTTCTAAAATACAGATACTGTGCTTACTCTGATTTGATAGCAACTTGAAAGTAGCTTTGTTAGTCTTTATTTTGTGACAGCAATTTACAAATCAGACATCTGATATTCAGTAATGCGGTTCAAAGTGTAGTACCCTGCAGAAACCACATTTATGTTTATGTAGTCAGATCTGTGGGAATTGACTGTGGCCAACTGTGCTTTGCAGCCTGCCTTACTGAAACATGTAGTAACATTTGTTTACACAGCAATGACAGACAATCTCTCGATTAGAAATCAGACTTTGCTAGCTTGACAACACCAGAAACAGAAAAAAACTTAAGCTAGCCATTCATGTTTATATTTCCAAATAGCAAAAATGGATCTCTCCTGTATTCAGCAGACTACGGCGACCCATAGCTGCTGGCCACCTGAACAGTGACTGTATCTGATTGAATAAGGGGGGGCAGACACTGCTCAAGACCAACATTGGGAGTCCAGCGTGTTGTATGTGTGAAGTGGCCTCAGCACCGTGCAAGCCACGCCCACTGATGCATTTTGCCCTGCCCATCGAGGCTTGGTCACTGTGACCAAGCCCCGATGGGCGGGTTGAAGTGGTGTCCGTTCCCCCTTATTTCATCCCAGACACTGGAATGGACTAAGGACGCTGCTCCCTTCATTCCCAGTCAGTGAGGTGATCTTTTCTGCTTATCGGGCTTTGGAGAGGCGCCATTAAGCTTCACACATTAACTTCTGAATATAAGAAATCAACTTATGTCAATGCCAGCAGGGCCACTGCAGAATTGGCCAAAGTTCCAGCAATGTATGGCCATCTTTATTGCTTAACTAGAAGTGGTGCTTTATGGAAAAACTAGAGCAGCCATGCAGCTGTTGATAGGTCATTATTTAGTATGACGTATTGTCCTTACTGAGCAGATCTGTTGCCCATTACAGCACTGCATTATAAAAGTTATTAAGACCTTGCTTACACTTTGAGCTGGGAAAGATGGTAAAAATAGACACTTGAGCTGCAGTTTTACTGCCCCCCCTCCCCTTTAAAATGGCATAGGGGGTAGGTAGCTTTGGTGCTTTCTTTCTTGACTGCAGCAAAGTTTATAGCACATCTTATGTTCAGTTGGCTGTACCACCGCTAAATGTGACCCATTCAAATGGATGGGGCTGTGCAACAATCGACCTGCAAAATGGTTGTGTCATTTGCTGTGGGTGAGGAGGGAACATATTGCTTGTCAAATGCTCTCTGAAAAGTCCTCCTCTGCGGTTCATTTTTTAGAGGGGATGCAATGACAGTCGCAAGTTTAAACAAGGCCTATTATTGGTCATGTAACTTTAAAGGTTTCTGTGTGCTTGTGGAAATCAGTACTAGTGGCTGTTGCAATGAAAATATCTACCTCATCATCAAGCAATAGTCACCTGCTTTTGTAACATAGAACAGAAAGGTGGTCTGCCTGCAAGGTCAATTCATTATTTGTCCATATTATATATTTATAAACATAGTTTCATTTTTCTGAAAAGGAGTTCAAAACTGGGAGTTGTAAACATAAAAATGAAACACCTTTTTATCAAATGAAAACAAAAAATAATTCTAATTGATTGCTATGGGCAGCAACTCCAGATTTGAGCTCATTTTCCTTTGCTCCAGTTTCAATAAAATTAGCCTCACAAAAACAAAAAGTGGCCAATAGCTAATAAACCACAATAAGACGCAATGAATTAGAGACAATTTGGTAGGAATACCCACCAAAAATAGGAACGGAGTGAAAATGTTAGAATGTATATTTTTTTATAACATTTTTTTACTGCATTGTACAAAGGGACTATAATGTTTTGCTATGTGTATCTTTAAGCCATGTTTAAGTTTGGTAAATTACATTTTCAGTTTAATAAAAAAAAGGTTGGACTCAGTCTGGCTCATTAGTCTATTGTCACATATACTTTCTGGGGTGTATTTATAAAGTGTCAAATTCATGACAAAGATTTGCTTAGCAACATTTCATTTCTCTAAAGTTTTTAAACTCTCTCTACATTTATAAACCTACGAAAAACTCAATCACCGAAATCTCATTTAATCGTTTTCATATTACTTAAAAGGGTAATTATCAATTTCATATCTGCAGCTTTCACTAAAATAGTACTTGGTGATCCTGCCATTTAGGTCCTTGTTTAGGCACTGCATGTGAAATTGTGACAACACTGTCAAGCCTGTCTAATTGTACTCCTGCATTGTCACCCTGTCACAAGGAAATCCTATGGAAGCACACAATATCCAGAGCTGGTCCATAGTTGTCACCATCTAGAAAGCTACCCTGAGAAATGCCATATAGCCTTTCCTAGACAGCACGTACACAGGAAGTGGCTGCGCGAGATGATCCAACACTGAGATGCAACAACCATTGAGGGAACTAAAGATGAAAAGGATTTTAGAGAAAAAAAAAATAAGACACGGTACTAAATCTCATTGGGTTAGAGACTATACCTAACTTTACTGATATGCTTTACCCTACTATTCACAGACAGGTCCTTTACCAGATTCTAACATTTTGCCGCTTTATATGGAGGGAAGGTAAGAATTTGAAAATGCACAGAAAACAGCCACCGTTTGAAAGCAGAGAAACAAGTGGAAAAAAATACTGGGGGTGAAAATTCATAAGCAGTTTTTTTATACTGCAATTGAAAAGAATGTAAAATGTGACTAAAATAACAAATCACCTACATTTTTTTTCCACCTGCTATAGAAAATCTTTTATTTTCTTGTTTATAAATTCTCTAAAGCAGCGCTTATTCTGTTACAAGCCTCCCCTAAATTACACTTCCCAAATGCAGCTTATCATTGCTCTACTCAACACACAAGCAACATTTATTCTGTCTTTCCTCTACCATAATGTGCAAACAGGGAAAATAATGAGCAGATACAATTACATTAGAGCAATGGGAAATTCATTCTTCTGCTGCCATAAAGAGAATCTGAGTGGGGAGGTAAAGCAGAGTGATCACTGATGGAGTTACCGAACTGTCAACCACCTCATTTACCCAGGTGTATTGTATGTGTAATATATACATGAAGAATATATAAATGTGCCAACTATTGGCCACATAAACTCTTCTTATTGAGCTGCACACCAATTATGCCTATTTACAGAACCCTTTACACAGCTACTTATTCTGGAAACTGACAATTTATATTTGAGATGTTGTGCTGTTCTTCCAAGGACACGTCTGTTTTCAGCAATCTTACATCTTATCATACCTTCTTCATTCAAAAGCACACAGAAAACAGGTGTTAAAATGTGTTTAATGAATCCACATCCACATATGCATGCTCGTCTCATTCAGTTGTAGCAAAGAAAAACACACCAACGTACAGTGCACACACACAGCAGACAGTTATATAAATGGCTGGTGAGGTACAATAGTGTGAACAGGACCTGAAATAGAAATTCTGACAATGCGACATTACTTCCAGTCAAATAAATCCCCTCTAACAGGCCAATAGAGCAGTTTAGCTCAAGTGCTGGACAGTTTTGCCCACCTAACTGTTCAATACTTTTCTGCAGACACAACATGAAGTCCTACAGCAGAATTATTCAAAGATTACAAGTTTCCCTAAAAAGCCCCCACTCCTTGGTGGTTGTATGCTGCCCCCTCCACGCATCCGATTCAGCCAGGGCAATTCTTAACTGCTGATGCCACCACCCGAACCTGTAGGAACTATTCCAACCAACAACCTTTTTGAAGACATCTCATTATACCTGGAGGACCCATAAAGCTATTTATAAATGTTGCAATGTACGTAGTGTTGCTGTGTATGTGGAGTCTCTAGGTCCCTAATGCACAACCTCCAGCCTTATGGCCACACGGGGCCCTTTAGCACTATCTGTCTGGCCCTTGGACCCCAGCAGTCAGTAGTGAGGTCATCAATTTGGGGTCTATAATGACCATGATCTTTAGTGTTCCATGGCTCTGTCTGTGCCCTACAGCCTGTCCACAGTCTGTAGTGTCTGCAGTCTTTGACCATCTCCTGTAATATGTCAACAGTTTCTAACAGCGTTCTGTAGCATTCAATATACTGAATGTTATGTGCAGCCCCTTAGTTATTTTTGGGGCCACAGCTAAGGCTCCAATGCTGCTTTAGGTTCTGTAATGTTATAGAGGTAAAACAGCAGGACAAGAAACAGCAGAGGGAGCCAATGATCCACCAACAAATCCGTTTTATATCCCCAAATCATTGCTACTGTAATCCCGATTAAGATGAGCCATATAATATGCAGATTTAGATTTACCTGAATAAAAACAGACATAAAAAACATGACTCACAGGCTCACCCATCCCCACATTATAAATTAGAATTATATGCAATATGAAGTCGTCTCTATCTATATGCTGTATGAGGTGTCGATGAGGATAGTGAAATTCTAGGTGAAGATAGCTCATTCATGCTGCAGAAGTGTCTACAAAGCATTAAAAATGAAAAGGACGGACAATTCTGGAAATGTGATTCCAAGAACAAATGTTTACAACCAAGACAGTAAATATTATAGGACAATATTTACAAGACGGTCCCTTGAAGTCTCAGACATTTGACAAGTATACTGTAAGCAGTATCAAACTCATAAATAAAAATGTCATATAAAACAGCTTACCACTCTTTGAGGCTGCATTCACATTTGAGTGTTTTGTAGCGTGAAGCTCAAAGCTCCAAAAACTCAAACTTAAAAAAAATCAGTTGTTCTCTATGGTGCCTGTTCATGCTATCAGGTGTGAACAGGCACCATAGAGAACAATTGATTTAAGTTTGAGCTTTAAACTACAAAACACAACAAGTGTGAATGCAGCCTTAATTTGGTGGCGGCATTCCCTTCTTTTTTAGTTTTTTTCCCCTCTTTTCACCTGGTGATTGGACAGTAACACACTTCTCGTTTAGGGTGGCTCTAGTCTACGGAGGAGTAAATGAGACACCTTTGGACAGCAGCATTGTCAATCTGGGGAGAGGGCTGTATTAAACAAACTAGATTTAGATGGACTTTACTAACAAAATAATAGCAACCTCTAGCTAACACTTTTTAAGCAATTACAGCAACAGTTTTTAATTTTGGGATAAAAGGTTTTACATGAATAAAAGCGGATCATTTTAAGCAACCCTGTCAATGTTAAATGGTTTGTCTCAACCCTCTAATTGCCACTTTTGCTGGACAGCTTTGTCTGTTAAAGAGTAAAAACTGTCTAAAAATAATTGCGGAAATACATCCTAAAAAGACTAATGCAACTATCACATGTGGGAAACTGTAATTAAATAGATTTTTGTTTTTAGGTCTAATACGGTTTTAATTGTACACCAACTGCATTTCTACTATGAAAAACTGTTATTGTTATAACTTTTCCAGGATGGCTTAGGATACAGAAAAGCAAGTGTGTAGATGGCTAATTTTACTCACCGCTTTTTTCCTTTATCCTTAAGATAATTGCACATTAGGTGTTTAGCCCCTTTCTATCCAGGAGGCACAACTCTATGGCAGGTTGAAATACACCTCATCTGGATGGGGCTGAATGCTACCTGTACTGTGTGGTACTGGTTCTTAGGGGCCCTATGAATTCAGGAAAGTAAGAAAGTGCCCGGGAGCACAGAATACATATAAAGAGCTAAATGTAAGTACTACTTGTTACAGCATTCAGCCCCATCCAGCTGCAGCGCATTTCAGCCTGCCATAGACTTTATGAGGCTGCAACATCTGGCCTGTACCCCGCACCTACAGTGCTGTGAAAAAGTATTTTCCTGATTTTTTTATATTTGTCACACTTAAATGATTCAGATCATCAAACAAATTTGAAAGTTTTATGAAACAAACATGATCCGAGTAAATACAAAATGCAGTTTTTAAATGACAATTTAATTTATTAAGAGAAAACAGCTGTCCAAACCTGCCTGGCCCATGTGAATAAGTAATTCCCCCTCCCCCGTTTTCTTGCTAAATCATGAATAAACTAGGAGTTAAATATATTTGAAAACTGAGTTAAAATTTCACTTGCCACACCCAGGCCTGATTACTGCCAGACCTGTTGAATCAAGAAATCACTTAAGTAGAAGCTGTCTGACAAAGTGAAGCATGCTAAAAGATCTCAAAAAGCAACACATGTTGCTGCTATCTAAAGAAATTCAATAACAGATTAGAAACAAAGTAATTGACATGCATCAGTCTGGAAAGGGTTACAAAGCTGTTTCAAAGGCTTTGGGACTCCAGTGCAACATGGAGAGAGCCATTATCCACAAATGGAGAAACCGTTGAACAGTGGTGAACCTTCTCAGGAGTGGCTGGCCTACCAAAATTACACCAAGAGTAAAAAACTGACTCATCCAGGAGGTCATAAAAGAACCCAGAACAACATTTAAAGAACTGCAGGCCCCACTTTGCTCAGTTAAGGTCAGTGTTCATGATTCAACAAGAGACTGGACAAAAATGGCATTAATGAGAGAGTTCCAAGGTAAAAGCCACAACTGACCAAAAAGACTGATCTCATATTTGCCAAAAAACATTTAGATAATCCAAAAGACTCTTGGGCAAATATTCTGTGGACTGATGAGACAAAAGTTGAACTTTTTGGAGGGTGAGCATCCCATTACATCTGGAATAAAATTAACACAACATTTCATAAAGAGAACAGCAAACCAAAAGTCACACATGGTGGTGGTAGTGTGATGGTCTGGGGCTGCTTTGCAGCTTCAAGACTTGGTCGACTGGCCATAATTGATGGAACCATGAATTCCGCTCTTACCAGAAAATCTTGAAGGAGAATGTCCGGCCATCATTTAGTGACCTCAAGCTCAAGCACACTTGGGTTATGCAGCAGGATAATGACCTGAAACAACCAGCAAGTCCACTTCTGAATGGCTCAAAAAAACAAACCAAAACTAAAGGTTTTGGAGTGGCCTAGTCAAAGTCCGGACCTAAATATGATTGAGATGCTGTGGCATGACCTTAAACAAGCCGTTCAGGCTTGAAAACCCTCCAATGTGGCCAAATTAAAAAAATTCTGCAAAGAAGAGTGGGCCAAAATTCCTCCACAGCGATATGAAAGACTCATTGCCAGTTATCGCAAATGCTTGATTGGAGTTGTTGCCGCCAAGGGTGGCACAACCAGTTATTAGGTTTAGGGGGCCATTACCTTTTCACATAGGGCCAGGCGGGTTTGGGCAGCATTTTCCCTTAATAAATGAAATCATCATTTAAAAACTGCATTTTATATTTACTCAGGCTATTTATGTGTAATATTAAAATTAGTATGAATATGAATATGAATCATTTAGGTGTGACAAATATACAGTGCTGTGAAAAAGTATTTCCCCCTTCCTGATTTTTTTTTTTGCATGTTTCCCAGGTGAACTAAAACATTGATATTGGATACACATGGGCTGAAATGTTAAAGTTTATAGGGCAAAAACATGTAAGTCCCCAAAACACCCATGTACTTTTTCATGCTTCAGAGATGACAAGAGACAATTGAGAATAATGGGATTTTTCATCTTTTATGGCCAGTCTCTATCTTTCAGGGTTGTCAGGCTATGTGCAGCAAAGCCCCGAGGTGTAAATGGGGGCTAACAGGAGAAAAACACCACAGAAATAAAGGTTAGGAATTTGAGTGCATGGTGGTTTCTAGTGTATGTATTAGGTATACCAGTAAGTACAGATTGCTAATAAAATTGAATTTCTACATGCAAATGATAAATTTGATATATTTGTTACATTGATTTATTTTGTTTTACAGTGACTAGCTTCAGGGAATCTGTCAGCTTATTAACATTTGAGTAATGAAAAACCATTATTTACTGCTAGTGACCGCCTAGGATTGCCAGCAGTAAATGCCATGTCCAGCAAGGTCAACTGGCCCAGTGTCTAAACTTTGCTACATAAGAGTTGTCTATCTCGAACATATAATCAGAAAGTACAAGTTTTTGGCAGGGTTTCCAAGCACCTATCAATCTTAGGTTGCTCTGTGTATAGGTCAAGTGCAAGTTAAAGGTTTTTGCAGCAAAACACTGTGGAATCTGATAGATGAGAGTGGGAGAACAAACAGGTTTTAGCACTCTTAAAAGTCTTAATGGGGAGTGGTTACATGTTCTGCTTCTTTCTACTTTATATTTTAGGACACACTAACAAAAAATATAGCAAACTTGGAGCTGCTGCCTACAGCAATTTGCCAGGTCTTATCTTTTAATTTCTATATGTTGTTAAAGGCAAATGTGATACACAATGATGGGCATTAGCACCACATGATAATAAAAAGGGACGGTCTGCTGACAGGGAGGGGGGATGAATGCATATTACCGTAACATGATATGAAATATAACCTGGTGAGCATAGGAAACTATTTTCACTATGACATGCCTTGGCTGGCATTGAACCGCTGACATGTATGAAGGGTTGTATGGATTATGGAGGTTACTTGCAAGGCCATGGAACCAGTCTCTGCATTGACAAACAAAGCGGCATTATCCCTGAATGTGTTTCAGAAAGACAAGCTGCCGGCTTTGTAGAAAAATATTGTAAATGAAGTGTTGCCATATATTTCAAGGTAAGTTCTACTATAAATCAGGGGCATTTTCTGAATGCAGATCGTCCACGTGCAAGAACATAAGTTGGGATCAAATCTATGGATCTGAAACAAGGGAGAGCCATGGCACAATGCAGCCACATGTACATTAACACCTTCCCATACTAACAGCCCTCAGTAAGAAAGCTAACCATGTGCTGAGCAGAAAGGTGGGTGTGACCACATTGTGTTTGGAGTGGGTGGGTCTTAAAGGGTACAGTTACATAAAACCGGAATCCAACATACATTTACAACACTCACCACAAATTTTTTAAAAATTATACTTTCATTAAAATATGCTTCTCAGGCAGCACGGCAGTGATAGATTTGTAACCTTTACACCTCCATTCACATCTGGAGTCCCCCTTGTACAAGTTTCATTTTACATCAAGGAAGTCCTCGTCCTGTGAATGCTGGATAAAGTTCATTATTGGTGGCTAGGTAGTGGTTCTAGCAATCAACAACAGGAATGATGGCAGCAAAAGCAGGGGAGAAACCTGTGCTGGGGACTGCAAAGGGGTTGTAGTGGCCCGTAGTTAGCTTTGAGACTATTCTTGGCCTAGAGTGAGGGGCACTCTAGGCCAAGAATAGTTGTTTTAGTAAAAATGATACATTCTCATGTTGTAATTAACCAAGCACACAACATTCTACTCCCATAATCTCCCATGAGCTTGTTCAGGCATGCCATGTCCCCATCTTTATTTTCTAAGTAGCAGAAACATGGAAGAGAAAAAGAAGTCTGCATAATGTTGAAATATTAAGCCATGCAAGAACCCATTTGAATCTTCCACTAATCTGAGGAGACAATGTTATGACAGAGCAGGACAAATCTCACTGTGATCTAGCAGCCAGCTGAAAATGTCAAGAGCCAGAAAATACAGCTGGTCAACATGGCGATCAGTATTTCCTATGTGATTTATCTGATATATATACACCCACTTTGTTGTCAGTGTCCTGTCCACGCACATTACAAATCTATATGGTTTCTCCCACAAACATGCAACAAATGCATAGTGTTTCAATGGCCAGACATGCACACACATATGTAATGGATGCATAGTGTCCCCTGTGAACAAACACATACTTGTTGCATAATGTCCCCTGTGTAACTGAGTAACACATAGTAACAATTGCCTTGTGTTCAGAGATTCTTGTTGCCCTATATTCAGGACTCTCTGCCATTGTAAATCTTTGCCACAACAGATAAGTGAATTCTACATGATAAAAGTAAAATAGAAATGTAATAGAATTAATAATCCCCCTCCCCCTCCAAACAAAGGTACATTTTGTAAATATTCCCCAATTATGAACCAGATCTTGCTTTAGTTTGCATCTCTCAAGATCTTTTTTTACAGATTGAGAAAAATGAGAAAAGGAGGACACTGGTCGTGTGCACATTATCTAACTATATGGAGATTACAAAATGTATTGGGACACAGTATCACACTGTATGAAACATGACAGTGTACGTGCCTTCCCTGCAGGGAGATTCTTTGGCAAAATTTCAACAATGTCATCTGCAGATGCTCTATAAATGCAATATGGTAATTGCCAGCCCTTTACTGAATGCAATTACCTCAGCTAAGTGACAGTAGTATGTTGATTCTGCGCCATTTTTCTTTTATTTGTATTCATACATTAGCCAAGCCACAAAGACACCCAGGTCTGACACTTGGTAAATATGGAATAACACCATTTCTCTTAAATCACTGACACAAAAGAACCCCCGACCCAGAAGACTCAAACAAGACCTCAGAAAAACCATAACACTGTCAGACAGTCCAATTTCCTCTACTAGAGTGTAAAACTTGCACTAATCCCAGTGATAAATGCTGATTGTTTGCACTTGCATTATTAGCTTCTGTATCGGGTCTGTGGAGATCTACTGCCCTTTTCCTGAGCTCATTAAAACCACAACTAAACATTATTGTTTCTGTACAAAATTCTCCATTAAAATGTCAGATTGTTTGTTTAAACTTCGTGAATTTTAACAGTTTAACCTGAAGGGTTTAAACTTGCTTTGACTTGATATAATGAGGAACAATAGTATAGTAGCTTCATGAGGAGCATAAAAATAAAGAACCCAGCATTCAGTTATAAGTAAAGCTGGCCATACTCACCCTGCTCCTATGAATTTTCTCATCACTGCATTTGAAAATAAAAAAACAATCGACCCAAACAATGATTGGAAAGCCAAATGAACTTTGTTAAAATAAGATTTCAACCAATCTTCTAGTAACGTATTGCTAGTTAATGTTGCCTTTTATGAACTGATAAGCACTTAAAAGTGTGCTTTGTTCTCAACTTAGTAATTTCTACACATTTGTAACATAGGTCAGAAATATTAGATTTTTTTGTGAAATCAACAACCTTTAACAATGTCGAACAGTTTCATAGTTGCAGTTCACAACTGATCTAGGAGTTCTTGTGCCCACAAAGGGGGTATGAGATGAGACTTCTCTCAGCATGTTGCACAGAGGTCAATATATCCTATACCTGTGGGAGCCCTTTACTGCCAAAACCTGTGGGGGACCAAGACTACAGCCAGGCCTTTAGGATCTTCCTTTCCACTCGTTACCACTTGACCTTCCATCTTTCGTCCCTGCTGTGAGCTACCCTGCTTTAAACCTTACTTTTTAAAGAAGCTTTGCTAGGTTGTCAAAAAAAGAGGTTTGCTGCATCCTGGGGGTTCAAACCGATTTCCACCCCTTCAGGGTTGCCTACCCCCTGCAGTATACCAAGCCCTAAAACTAAACCTTCCCCTTTGTTCTATATAGACTTCTTGTCCAACACCAATAACTCCTAATTAGCAATTATTACTCATGATGCTTAGAGTGGTTTCACTTTCAATAAGGAAAAAACTCACAGTGTAGCAGCAAAATGGCTCCAAAATATATTACCAGAGGCATGGAACTATGAGACCTTTGTACAATTCTGGACCTGAACCTAGTGAATTAACTACATCAAAATTAAACCTGAGGCATTTATGTCAGTACAAGCTAGTTCATCAATCATCAATTATTACCCATTTTCCTGGAGGAAAAATGCCCCACATGAGAATTGATTTAATGCATGAGAGAGGCATTTTGCCCCAAGATTAATAATTTTGACCAGGAAAACACACCTGAGAAATAGGTAAGGAAATGAAGGAACAAAACACCGTAACTCATATGAAAAGGATTATGTTCAAAGGTCATCATCCTGTACAGTTTTAAATGACTTGCCTGGCATGCCTTCATAAAATACTTGATTGTGCACCAGAAAAGTTAATTTTTTACAGTAGCCAAACGTATTTGACATAACATATGCTGCATCTCTGGGACCTGCTAAATTCATTTTGCACTTCACACTGGTGCTACAGTAAGCAATAGATCAACATATGGCTGCAAAATAAATGTAACGGTGAACAAAATATTTTATAGGGCAAGATCCTGCCTGACGCTACAGGACTGATGATGTGAAGTCCCTTAACCAATTATGTCAGGACAAGGAGATTTATATCTAAATCAGAGAAGAAAATGTAACAGTGCCAAACAATACACTGTACCTATTTCTCATGTATCAGTTTTGCTACTGAAATCATATAACATCCTAATGCGATGCAATCTTCATTTTCAACTGTAGGTTTATGTAGATATATAAAGCAGATGAGATGAAAAAAAAATAAAATTTTTTCCCAGCAAACAGGCTTAGATGCCACAAAATACATTTTCTACAACTCAGATATTCTTGCAGCTTGTAAATGTTTTCTGTCACAGGTGTGGTCAAGGACAGTCTGTCCAACCTGCTGAATGCACCAAAAAAGCAATTTGTATGTTTTCCAAAAGCCATTTAGTTTATAGGACAAGGTTTCCAAGGCAAACCGGCACCTCCTTCTGACAGGTTTCACCTTATACACGGCATAACTGGCCGACCCTACATTTCCTAACTTTGCAATTGAAAACTGCTAATAGAACTTTAAATTGAAAACTTTTAATAAGTTTAGAGAATATTACCATTTGTTCAGTGGTAACGCTCATTACACAGTGCAGAGTATTGCAGTGAATTCACTTTGAATGGTACCGTAATAAATCTAGGCAGTGCACCAAGTTGTGCTGCACTCTTGAAATAAATGCTGCAGGTCCATTTATCCCAGGTTCACACTACTACTGCTTCATTATGATGCATTTTCACTGCGTTTTTGTTGTGCAAATTCATGCAGTTTTCACCCATTTTTTCATCCTTCATGGGCTTTATTTGTAGAAAGACTGGATTTTACACACAAAACATCCCATTGAAGTCTATGGGACCAAAAAACACTGAAACTGCACCAAAGAAGTATCTGCATCACGTCAAAAATGCACATCAGCTGTGTTGAATTTATTGGAGTGGGTACTGTAGAGAATATGTCACGCCTACCCTTAGCATTTATGGTCAGGCACTATAGCTAGCTTTGTGTTCTTCACCTATAGCAGCCCCCTTTCTCATAAGGGAAGCAGGCCTACTGGTACTTGGTTGCCCCCAGGTCTTATACACAATGCTATAGTGCCTGGCTACCATGCCTGGGCAGGTGTGTTTAATCCTAACAGACAGGTACTTGTGATTGGCAGATAGGCAGTGCAATGGCAGTCTGGGTTCAGGGCAATGTTCAGAGAGTCCAATCAGATGCCAATAACAAGGAAATCCAAAGAAACTGACAAGGCGGGGATCAGGCAAAGGCAAAGGTACAGGAACAAGGCATGAAAACAGAAAGCTTGAAGCATGTGTTGAAAACACTATCACAAGCATGACACTAAGGGCTTGGCAGGCTTAAAACAGGTTTGGTGTTCACCCAAAAGCTATGCCTACATTAATCACCCTGCGGCTCAGCCATAATCGGGATGCTGGCATGAGACCAGCAGCTGCCATGGAACAGGAGCATTACACTCTCCTGACAGAACAATGCAACTTCCATCATCGCGCAGTGCAACAGCAGATGCAGGAGAAAAATGCACTAGTGTAAACGGGGACTATGGCATACATTGTTATTCTTTTGCAGACTGTTTAGCATTAATGTGCATTTCAGTTAGGCAGCCTATTCAATTAAAAATACTGAAAATTAAGGCAAACGTAGTAAGGAACCAAGCACCACAGCAGCAATACAGCAGACTAGCGTGAACTGATAAGTAATAAGCTTTCAAGTAAAATCTCATCTAAGAACAGACAACAGAAGATACCTGCCACTGCCTTTGTTAAACTGAAAACCCTCTTTGGGACACCATGCTAAAATGAGCTTAATTTTGTTGTTAATGGCTAAAACTGGCCATACAGTAGTAGTTTGTTTGAAAGAACACTTATATGAAAATTCTCAGTCATTCAACGGCTTGACAAATGTAGTTCGAAGGTAGGGTTGCCACCTCATCCCTTTAAAACCGAACACTAATTTAATGCAGATAAGGCACTAAGGGAGTTCAATTACCACCTTAATCAGCCACAGAACCTATGTAATTAATATGTTTTAAGGGTTTGAGGTGGCAACCCTATTCAAAGGTAATTCAAAATTTAATTTGTTCTGACCATTTGATTTTGGGATGTACGGACTTTACACAACAAAAAAAACACATACATTGTTGAAAGTTCATTTGTTCAAGAAAAAAATGTTCCATCCTGTGCCTTTGAATTTTCTCACCACTGCAGCTAAAGAGGAATGTCGATTTAACCCCACTAATAATTTGAAAATCAAGCAAACGTTTTTAAAACAAATCATTTGGAAAGTAAATCTACCACTGTATAGCCAGCTTAAGGCCCACCAACCATCATTCTACTGTCAAATGGATAACCTCAATTACCAATAGGAGCATTTTATTTTGATATGAAAACAGCCTTTAACAAAGGAAGTCAAGGCCCTGTTACCAATGTGTTACACTAATGTATTCCTTCAGAGAGCATACAGCGAAGGAGTTCTTGGCTAATTAAAAGGTATTAGCAGGCAACTTGTGACACTTGCTCATGTGCAAAACTTGCACAGACTAATATTTTAAAAGAATGACTGATTTTCCCCAGTATATGTCAACTTTACGAAGAAGGGGGGGGATCAGAGAAGTCAGGATCAAACAGTGTTTTTACACAATGCAGACGATTAACCCCTTAGATTCCACAGTGAGAATAACCATGCTTTACTGCATATACAGACTGATTTTACTGTTGTGGGTTTAGTAACACTTTAATATGTGCTTGGGCCCAATTCAGTTTACGTATAATGTACAAGCAGGAGGAGGAACAGTTACACAGAGACTATACAATGAATGCACAGTAGCCAAGGCATCAATATATGTATAGTGTTTAAGCAGGGGAGGGCACAAACATATGCAAAACTAGCAGCTTGTCACCCTGTGGTCATGGAGCGCAGCACAAATGGATAGATAACATGTAATGTCCATTCCTTTACAAATCTTTTGTCAGATGTATTGTCTATATATGTTTTTCCACTGTGAATATGGTAAAAACTTCCCTTTAAGGCCACAACACAAACAGACTTTCAGTAACACAGCCCAAATACAACAAAATGCCTTTCTTAGCTCTCCTGACAACAATAAAATTACTTTTTTTAATTTGTTTTTTTTGGCAAAACAATCATAAATACTTCTAATACACACTGATCTTCTCATCACGGTCCAAAAATTAGATTGTCCTCATGAAATTCACCTTTTTTATATGTAAAACACTAGGGGACAGTTAGGGGCATAAGCACATGAGGGTGAGTTTCTAAAAAATCTAGTTTATCTACACTTCACAGCTATCCACTACATACACTCTTCTCAACTCTAATCCAGAATTTTATAAATGATTTTAATTAAGGAATCATGCTGCTAATTAGTAGGTGTGAAAATGAACATACATAATGTCTGCTCTCCCAGACAGTGTGGGTGATAGGTGTGAAAATCTTGAGAACAGTGTGACACATTGTCAGTGTAATACAGCAGGTACTGTAACAGATGTACACAAATCAGATCACACTGCAGAATAATACTCTTTCCAGTGGGTTTTATTCGCCTATTCCTAATAAAAAGACAGGCAAGCCAGGCAGTGGTTACTGGTTAAAGAGAATGCATAGTGGCTTTAAAGGATTTACTTGTGAATTTAAATGTGATTTTCTACTTCCTTATAATCAGATAAATATGAAAGATTACACATAAATATTGAATTCATCTCTCACAGCCAGCAATTGAGAAAAAGCAAGACTGCTTTTCTGTTTTGTACCAATGTGATGGTAATATGTTGTGACCAGCCTGTGTAAGTTAATCTCCTGCTGTTTAGGTGTATCCATGCCCATAGAGTCCGGAGTGCAAGTTCACACAGACCTTATGGATTTTTCAGACAGGTAGCCGGAGTAGTCAGCAACTGAGCAAACAATGCTGGCCTTTATCAGAATGCTCAACATGCTTTTAAAAGATAAATTTCACCTTTGGGAACATGTTCCACCCATTTTTAGGGTGGAACATGTAACATGTTCCCATAGCCGCAGCCGCCGCCCCCTCCAGATAGTATGGGGGAACTTCTCCCTGTACTATCTGTCAGATTTGAAAACAGCGCAGCCGTGCGGTGCTCTATCCACACCATGTTATTCATTCATGCACTTCTGTGCATGAATGCACTGCAAGTCCCGACAACCTTAGCGGCAGTCAGCTTGTACTTTTCAATGAACTACCACGGTGCTGTGGAACACTGTGGTAGTTTTCTCGGATTCTTTCTATCAGTATATCTGTTTGCCTGTACATCCCGTAAGGCGAAGCAGATATTTGGACAGGTCTGCTAGAGACCTGCATGGCATGAGCGATCTACTGATTGCTGGTGCAATGCTTTCCAGGCTCCTGTAGACCAAAATAATAAATGCACATTTTTTTACCTGAAAGAATTAGAATTATTATTTTTGTCTAAAAGGTGAACTTATCCTTTAAAGCTAAGGGTATTGATATATATATATATATAATAAATGAATGCAAATTAAAAAAAAAAAAAAAAAATCTAAGTAAATCTGTAAACTTACAAAAGTTAAATTCAAAGTAAAATGGACAATGAACCATTGTAGTTTCGGTTTAAGTTACTAGGTGCAGCCATTGGTACTTATGGGGTCAGTTAATGATATTTTTCTAAAGCAAAACATTTGAGAGAAAACCGAATCATACATTATTCCACATGTGTGACTGTGGAGAATTGTATGTTTATTTGCTTAAAATTGGCCAGTGTAAAGCCGACAATGTAAAGACTTTTCTCATTCATCTCGATCGACTGACTTTTTTCTGCCCAGCTACTCTAATTACTTATCTGAACTTAGCTGATGTTGGTGGAACCACCTATGGCTTGAGTTTTGCCTGATTCACAGGAATCAGACAACATCTGAGTCGTATGTGCCAGCTTTAGAGCCTCTGTGAGGTTTTTATTGCTTTGTCTTTGCCTTCAGTGAGAAGATTTGACCTCAATTACTGCTAAGACGCTCATACCATAGCTGTGAGTTGAATCCCTGTTTTTTTCCTATCTGGATTTTCTTTTGAAGTCTCCACTAAGGCAACAGGTTGGTTACAATCACGATAATGCAAGTACCAAATGTACAAAAACAAAAAAGGGAAAAACCTTTGGCTGAGGTAACAGAAAGCAACTCAGCAGTGACTGAGCTGGTAACACCCAAGTCTTATTTTTCGATCACATACATTTTGTAGTCACCTAAAGGTCTGAGACAGATTTCTGCCTGCTTTATAGTCAAATGTTGTACAGCTTAGGTGACCTTAGCTTAAAATAAAAGCAGTCAAGGACCCATAATATAGGTTTGCAGAACAATGGCACTGATTGCTATTTCAAACCTGGGCAGCACAAGTTATTAGTATGTCTGCCTAGCAGTACTGGGGTCGTTGGTTCAAATTGCAAGCACGGCACTACCTACCTGGAGTTTGCATGTTCTTCCTGTGCCTGCGTGGGTTTCCTTCCACACTCCAAAGACATGCTGGCAGGTTAATTGGCTACTGTCTAAATTGGCCTAGTATGTATGAATGTGAGTTAGGGATCTTAGATTGTAAGCTCCTTGAGGGCAGAAACTGATGTGACTGTACAATATACGTATGTAAAGCGCTGCATAAATTGACAGTGCTATATAAATGCATGTAATAAACAGTTTTGAGATGCATGTGAAACAATTTCCATTATAATACATTTGCATTACATTAGTCACAGCAGCCATCTTTAAGCTATAACGGAAAGAGTAGTCTTAGAAGGTAACTGCTATGCTTCTTCCAAACCAAGAAGTTAATATCCGATACGCTGACAAATTTTGCTGGTCCTTATTGAGAGTTAGTTTGCATTAATTTAAAAACTCTAACTAAAAAAAGTGTAGGACATTAAAAAAATTGCCATTATTATTTGTGAGGAGTTTCAAACTAAAACTGGCATTTAGCGCACTAACATGCTTTACGTAAAATCATTGCAGTGCCCAAAATTACAAGTGAAAAGCTTCTTGGCTTCTTTAAAGAGAACCTGTCATTAGACCATTTATTTCAACTGCAATTTTCCCATAAGATTTTATGTACATTTAATGTATTTTATGTATGTTATATACCTGTAAAATAACCTGTGGGGTTGTCATGTATGGTTTGGATCATGGACCTTCCAAGCAGACTGCACTCTGAATGGTGGTGTGCTCAGAGACTACACCCATGCAGGCTACAGCTGACCTGGTACTGGGAAGGATCTTGGAACACATGGAATAGAGAATTCACAGTAATGGCAGGAGTATAATGCAGCACTGGGATTCTGGTCCACAAGCAGCCAGGACACAGAATATTAATAAGAAACACTGTACTAGTGTGCAGGGCTCATAGGGAGACAGGAGTACAGGAATATCTTAGAAGCAGTGGGATGCTTACAGGAACACAGAGGTAATACGTATGAGGATCACTGATGTGCACAGGAGTCCCAGGGAATGCAGGTACACATGATGCCGTTGTGATAAACAAGGAGTTTAGAGGACAGGTAACAGGCCAGAAATACACCCATAAACACTTAAGCAGCCTGCAGACAAAGGTGATGCTAACGAATAGCAAGCAAAAAACTCACAGGAGTACACAGAGGTGCAGGAAAGCTGAAAGCCGGCAAAACAAACACAAAGAAAACTATTCCCTTAGGAATCACAGGGTGACGCTAGAAAGAGCCTTGTAAACAATGGGGGACCTGGCATTGGGAATGCTAGCTTTTGCTGTGGCAAAGGCTGAGGGAATGAGCGGAGCTTAAAATTGTCACTAAAGGCAAAACCTTTCCCCCCACCATTTTGGATAGAGAAAGGAACGGTTATAACTTCTGTCACTTTTTTCTATCTGTGTCCGATTGGGGAAGATTTCCCTTCACTTTCAGTGGCATAGCCAAACAGGAAGCCTGTGAGAATGCTATCCCTTGGCTTCACTAATAAAATATCATCAACACTAAAAGGACCTTCATCTCAATCATTCCTTCACTATAAAAAAAAACAAACAAACATGTTTCTGCAGTTTTGGGTAGCCTGGGGAAAGAGAAGAACCCTTGTTAGGTTCTACAGCTGTCGAGGACACTGCTAGAGAGATTTACCCTTGTGCCCTGTCTCTGGGACAATCTTTTTTTTTTTTTTTTAACACACAGGAAGTTAAGGAAACTCTCCAATGGCAAAACAAAGCAAAAATGCCTTTTTAGGTCAAGTAGGGGAATTATGCAACAGGCCTCAAACATTATTAGCAACTACAAAGATGGGGGTACCATTAACCAAAATGACTAGGAAAAAATGTCCATTCTTTCCATTTTTGTTTTTTTTTTTCCCTTTGGCTCTTTCTCAAGTTGGGAAATGCTACACCCCCTGCCAGCTTTTTATTGTTGTCCATTTCCCTGTTGTAGATTTTTCCTTATGCCCCATTAAAAGGTTGTCCCCAGAGCAAACTTTAAGGTCCCTGAATAGCAGTAAAACCTGACAGAGGTTTTAACTTTTTCCAAACTATTCAAAACTAAAATAAGAACATAGGAGGTTAGAGAGGCTCCCTACTGGGTCACAGTCTGTAATCACAACCTCAAAGAGATTTTAAACCATAATCACCCTCCTTTACAATTTGCTTTAATTGCTTCCCCTCTCCCCATTGGGGAGGCACAACCTTTATTTCTAGTTATATCTAGCACCTACCAAATAGGTGGGAAATAAGGATATTATCCCTCACTTCCTACTTTGTGTGATACGTATCAATTAGCAAGTAAGGAAAAAAAAATGTCCCAAATGAGGACACAGCAGTGAAACATTGATAGAGGTTCCAACCCTTTCCCCTCTATCTCAAATTAAAGCAATTCGTCTGCATTTGGGCTTCAACAACCCCCAAGCAGCAATTAACTCCCAAGCTTAAGACACAAACTTTATAAAAGCCCAAAAGAGAAGATAACCTCTACTTCACATGCTCACCTCATCCTGGGCCAGTATTCAACGGGCTGAAACTACCTGGCAAAAATCCCAGTCAATCTACACACTGCAGGCTCATTCTTCATTAAAAGTTTTTTTTGTTTATGAAAAGTTTATCTAAAACAAATATATTATGTATTACAAAGAAAATGCTGGCAGTGTTCAAGCATGGCGCATGGCTCCTGGCCAGGGCTGTAGAAAAGTCTTGCGATATGCCTGATCTGAATGTCAATCTGACTGATTTCCTCCAGAGCCTCCTTGCTAAGGTCAAAATGTGTAAATCAGGTATTATTGTGGTTCTTTGGTCAGGAAGGAATACACAAAGTTTACAACACAAAAAAACCTTCAACAACTGAATCTGCATCTCTGCTGCAATTTCATTACTCTAAATTATGTATTTTTTATTGCTTAAAGAGAGCATGCTACCTGTTAGCTTTGTACTAATCCATGGAGTACACAGTACCTATTGCCTGGTGTACTTGGGTAAAGTAGGTGGGTGTTTTGACTATTCTTTGCCCAGAATTGGAACTGTAACATCCTGGCCACGTGCACAAATTAGACATATTTCTGATAGGTCATACTAGTTCAGAGAAGTTCACTTTTATCATATAGTGTGCTTCATTTGCAGATTGTCTGCCCACAGATGAGGGTCATGCAGCACCACAGTACACAGGGCACCAGACAGTGTGTACTAAATTGTAATAATAATAATTTGTAGAAAACTAGCGTTCTTTTAATTGAAAAACTCTAGACTGGGTCAAGACATGGTTTTAAAGCAACTCTGGAGATAGCTCGAAATTAATTTTTTTGTGTACATTGTAATCTGGAGTAGACACATTTTATTTATTAGAGTGAACATAAAATATTTCTATATTTCTTTTCATGGTTACGCCCAGATGCTAGGTGAACCAAAATTTACTCTTAAAAAAAGGTACACAAATCTAAGGTTTCTTGCACATGGCCAAAAAAAATGCTATGTTTTCATATGATCTCAACACAGGTGTACTGCTGTCTACGGCATCTTTGCCATGCATTCACAGCTGTAAATTTAAAAAAATCAATTTGAGTACAGTAATTTAAACTTATATGCTTATATAGACAAGCATAAACATACACACATGTATGATCCTGTATGCATGTTATACAGAATATAACATTTTTACTTATATTCTGCCAGCAAGACCCTGCATAAATGCATTAGTAAAATGGTTGTGTCCGTATGCAAGATGTTTAGAATAAAAGATTCCCAGTCCCACAGGCCTCAAGCTGTAAGGCCCCTATCTCTCCACTGATCCCCGCTGAGCAGGTGGATGACAGGCGTCTGTCCGCTCTGCTACTGTAGTGCGGACGCAGACACTGCCTGCGGATTTCAATGGGATGGAAGTGGACCACCTGTCTGTTTCCACCTGACTGTCATCTGATTCGATCTGCTGGGTGGATGGGGAACGGATCGCCATCCATCTGTTTTTGGCATACAGGATCAAATTGGTTGCCGGCAGATCCATAGAAATCTATGGATGGACCGATTGGGCCCGTCTGGAAAATGGACAGGCGGACCCCATTCGTCTGCTTGTGTGAAAGGGGCCTAAAAACCTGATGTGTGATCAATACTGTGATTTCATAGACTATAATATCAGTTCAGTCTAAACAATAAAAATAAGATTTAAACTGTGAAATAATATTTTTCATCTTTTTGATTTCTCCAGATTTACTGCCCATCTGCTGTCCCTGGATGCAGAAGAAGTGACAGCTGGGTCACCTGTAAATACCTCAGCAGGAAGTTGCTGGTAACTTATATGACTGATCATAAACTTTCCTGAATGTCTAAGACGTATGACTTACTTTCCTGAAGGTCTAAGACGTATGATTTACTTTCCTGATTGTGTAAGATGTTTTACTTACAGCACATAAATTTGGCAGTCTAGGGAGATGTACAAACATTTTTCCTGCATCTACTTTCTCGGGTTTCAGACAATTTACCTTTAAACTAACTTTACCATCCATGGCACTTAGGGGAGATTTACTAAAACTGGTGCACACAAAATCTGGTGCAGTCATGCACAGTAACCATTCAGCTTTTAACCTCAGCTTATTCAATTATGTTTTGCCTATAAAACCTAGAAGCAGATTGGTTACTATGCACCAGTTTTAGTAAATCCTTCCGCTATGCATTACTCAGTTACACATGTTTGAGCAAAGGGGACATTATGCATCAGTGAATACAGTATGCGCACGAATGCCTGATCATTGGGATGCTACACATTTATTACATATTTGTTTTACTATCAAACACTCACAAGGGATAGGGTAAGTCTACAGCTATCGTAAAAACCCTTTATGTGTTCTACTAACCTAAAACACAAGTTATCTTCTGCAATAAATAAAGTATGCCTATGCTGTAAAGTAAAAAAAACAATCAATCAATCAAATAGAGGACCAGCCCATATCCTGCATGCCTTTAAATGAGCTTGGCAATAGGTTGCTCAGGCACCAAGAATTGTCACGCGTGTCGTGCTTATTCTACCCATATAATGGAAATCAGACTATTGCTACTCTACTCATATTCTGGAAGTCAGGATATTGAGGGGACTCTGGTTGCAAAGGCAGCGGGGTATTTTTAAAAATGCACACACAGTCTAGCACCTCATATAATGCATGCAATAATAAAAGCTCAAAGTGATCAGGACTGTGGAAATAATAGAACTGAACAAGGAGCATTCAATATAGAGATGATACGTGGCCACGCTGAAGTCAAGAAACATGAACATGATATAATTTTATAAATGTGGAAAAAAAAAGACAAAGATCTATCTAGTTGAATTTGAGTTTGAGTCTATATGAAATCCTATAACCCTGCATTTTATGCTCATTGAGGAAGACAACAAAAAGGTTTCTGAAACTACAAATACTTTCTGCTGATATACTAACTGGGGAAAGGAGTTTAAAATTTTCACTGCTCTAACAGTAATGAAGCATTTTCAAATTGTGGCTGCATGTCTTCTTCCAGGACCTTAGGAGTAACATGTTATAACAGTTGCTATCGTCACCTTTAATATTTTTGTACATTCATCCTTCAGAGTAAATAGATATAATCTTGGTCATCCTTCCTCATAATGGAGGTCCTTCAGCCCCTGTATTATTTTACTGCCCTTTGCTGAACTCTTTTTAATGCAAAGACATTCTCCCTGTGGATGGATGACTACAACTGAATAGCATATTCATGATGTGGCTGGACCAGTGTATTATAAATAGGTGTGTATACTTCTAGCTTTGTTTGGCATTGCATGCTATTAACAAGTCTGCGGTCTACAAGGATCCCCAAAATTTTCAATCACCAACTCTCCCAGAGAAGTCCCTCCTAATGAGTTTGCTGAATTTATTTCCCTGCATAATTTGGAATAATTGGGAAGTACTAAAATCAATAATTCTAACATGAATATCAATAATAAGCTTTAAACAGTATTGGCCTGAAGACAAAACCCTGGGGCACACTACTCACAATCTTAGACCATCTGGGGAATGAGTCATTTATCTATAGTCTCTGTTCACGTAACCAGTTACCCACTCAGGTACCAACAGACTTCAGGTTGTGAATTAAATATTTATGAGGTACAGTGTTGAATTCTTTAGTAAATTCAAGACTGGCTAGGTCTACTGGCCTTTCTCTGTGTAAAGGCCAACTTCCTCAAAAAGCATTAACAGGCTGGTCTAAAAAGAGTGGTCTTAGATCCATGCTTGTTGTTAGTATTGATACCTTTATAGCAGACAAATTCTTGAATATAGTACCTCATCATTCCCTCAAATAATTTACATACTATTGAAGTTAGGCTCACTGGTCTGTAGTTTCCTGGTAAAACATCACAACCTTTTCTTGAACATCAGTACTACATTTATTATATGCCAACACTCTCGGGGCTTTAATCGCTCTACTCCTGCTATGCATACTGGAGCAGAAATGGTCACTGACAAATGCTTGTTTTTTTGCTTTTTCAATTACGGTGTATGGTATTACGATGGCTGCACACTTTCCCAATTGTTATGCTGGAAAAGTTAGCAACATATCTAGCATAGATATTTTTGAAAAGCCAATAAATGTCTGTATGCAATAGCTTCCTGTGACAATCTTGGTCCAGAATCAGGATTTAAAAGTAATTGCCTATCAATTTGAAGCAATATATGAGTTTGTGTACCTTCATAGATCTAAACTAAAGGACAACTGTACTCACTAGTTGACCCCTGCTGTTTATTGCTCTCTGGCCCAAACCCACAGGTAACAAAAACCTACGCAGGCCTCTACTTCCTGTTCTGTAGGTTGGTAGAGCTTAAAGGATAAGTTTACCTTTTGAACATGTAACATGTTCCAGCATCTGCAGCCTCTTCCTTGCTCCCCCTACCTATAACAGAGGGGTGAGAAATTCCTCTCCCCGTACCCACTGTCACAATTTCAAAACATTGCACTCATGTGGGGCACCACCCACATTGCCACATCTATCATTCACAGTTTCCTGTGAATAAATGCCTACAATGGCTTGTTCTCGATGAACTACGAAGGTGATAGTGAGTACTTTCCTTGTCCATTGATCTTCCTGCTTTAAGCACTTGCCTACCAGGCACTTATACCCCCTTCCAATTCTCAGCTTTCAGCGCTGTTGTACTTTGAATGACAATTGCGCGGTCATGCAATACTGTACCCATATGAAATTTGTATAATTTTTTTTCACACAGAGCTTTCTTTTGGTGCTATTTACTCGCTGCTGAGTGTTTTTTTTTTTCAAAATGTTTGCTCTTTTTTTGTTTATAGCGCAAAAAATAAGTTTGCTTGTTTCTATTATAAAATTTTGCAAACAGGTAATTTTTCTCCTTCACTGATGTGCGTTGATGAGGCTGCACTGATAAGCGGCAATGATGAGGTGGCACAGATAGGCAGCACTGATGCAGCTGCACTGATATGCAACAATGGTGGGCACTGCTGGGTGGCACTGCTGGGCAGCACTGCTGGACACTGGTGGGTGGCACTGATGGGCACAGGTGGGCAGCACTGGTGGGTGGCACTGCTGGGCACTGCTGGTGCCCTGATGATCAGTGCTGACCAGTCTTCTGACAATTGTCAGTTATCGGCAGTAATTTCTTCACGATGTGACTGCGTGAGGAAAGTGCAACCGATAACTGGCAACTGCATTTACCGGTGATCTGCTATGTCATTGGACATGGCTGATCACATGGTAAAAAACAGCTATGATTAGCCTTTTAGCACATCATGTGATCAGCTGTGTCTGTAGGACACAGCGATCATGGAGACCGCTGGGTACGTGCCCCGGGGGGCGCTCGGGAGGGCGTGTTCTGGGAGGACGTCTTATGACGCCCTCCCAGAACTGGTCGGCAGCAGTGAAGATGTCATTCTGCTATCTGCGGTCGGCAAGTGGTCAAGGTAACTGCCTGCCTGTATGAAATATGAGCAGACAACTATGCTTAGAGTCTGCGGGAGCCTGAGATTGCACCTGTGATCTTTTGAACGCATGCTTTTTTTACCTGCAAAAAATATGCATTTTATCATTTATTTTTTTTTTTAATACGTGAGCTTATCCTTTAAACTATCAAAAACAAGTCAGCAGTGGCAGCTCTATTGTTTCCATTCTGAAACAATTCCTTTTAATAATGGTAGAGATTTTAGGATGGGTGTTGCTAATGTTCAATTCCAAATAGCAGACAGAAGATAAAGCAGTAATATGCAGTCTAAAAATCTGCATATTGAAATAAGTCTTAATACCAGGCAAGCGTAAAGTACAGCAGGGAAGGGTGGAACAATAGTATGTATAAAAGATTTGCCAGGTAAAATAGTTCTTATGTGTATTTATCTATCTGGTTATAGCTATGCCTCACCACTGCATAAAAAAAACTATTTAGTACATCTTTGAGTTTTCTAAGACCGTAGACCCTTTGCGATGTTTACCCTGAGAAAAAAAAAGCTGTTATGAGACTTCGTGATTAACGCCTAACTGTTAATTTAATCTATCCAGTGGGAACATGTTAATGGATCTTTGCCGCAAATCATATTCAGGACAAAGGCTGCTTTAGGCAAAAATATTATATTATTTCTCAATATAAATGGCTTTCACCTTTCATGGCACAGAACAACATGTTCAACATGAAATTAGGAAAGTGCTCTGCTAGAGCTATAATTTCCTCTTACTTATTCATTTTTCCTTAGCATGAGCATATTGCTTTCTGTCACAAAAAAAAAAAACCAAAACATTTTTTGGAAGTTTTATCTGGTATGTAAGTATCTGTGACATAACTGAGCGATTTTGTTCTATGGAGATAATGCAGTGTGAACAGGCTAGCACCTGTGTGGCCATGCAGTCTCATGAAAGCAAAACTAGACTAGTCGTTTCAACTGTTTCCCAAAACAGTTACATTCAAGGCATGCCATGATTACGGTCACATCTGCATGTGCTCTCAACTGAAATATCAAATCAACAAATGGCTGGTGTCATAACCGATGACACATCTGCACTGGGAAACTGCAGATCAAACAGAAACTAAGATGGTATCATCCTTGACTGTAAAGGATAGGGAGTTTAGTTCCACTTTAAGGGAATATTCCTTGAAATTCACAAAGACTGGCACACACAGATTTTGCAAAAAAGTGTCTCGGATGCATTCTAAAAGTGGCGCAGCGTGTACCACATTCATGTAGCCATTTAGAGCATCTATTTAAAGTTGGCGCATGCTGCACCACTTTTAGAAAACATGTGAGACACTTTAACAAAACCTGTCTCTGTATGCCAAAAGAAATTTGGTTCACTGTCATAAGATACAAACTACTGGTATTTTATTGCACCACAATGTAGAAGTAGAGCAAAATATAATTACCTGAATTTGGCGCAAGAGTCACTTGCATATCAAAAATAAGATACAACAAGAGCAATTAACATCAGAAAAGCAGCTTTATCAAATTCTCCCCTCCCCCCATGGTATTTCGAAAAATATGGAGGCAGCCATTGCAGACCATCTTCTGAAAACATTAGCTGCCTGGATGTCAGTGCTTTCAGTGGTGTCAGTAACGTATATGTACTGAAGCCACTGGATCAGCATGACAGTCCAGCAAATAGCTGGTTTAGAAAGGAGAGTTGAGCAATGACATACTATGTACTCTTTCAGGTTTCCTTTAGGCTAAATTTTGCGGAGTATCTGACGTTGATCCATCTGTCCCATCAAAACTATACCTTTACTACTACTTTGAATTAAATGCCTCAGCTACTGCAGATAACCTGTCATTTTCTAGTATGATTTGCCATATGCGCTGGTTCAGGTATGAACATAGTTTGCCATCCAGCTTGATAAATGCTTGCTTTTTAAAATGCACCATGCCCTCAATTAGTATGTTTTGTTTAGCAAGAAGTAAACAGCAATAACTTTCCAAAAAAACAACAGGGTTTTAAAGATCATAGGGTAATTATTGTATTCCCTCAAGAAAAAATGTCCGTGACTCTAGAAATACAACATTGCTTTAGAGGACTTGTGATAAGCAGCTTAAAAAGGGAATACAAGATGCACTACCAAATTTACCTACAACCCTGTCGCCATGCAATCAGCAGGTTGTTAAATCCCAGAAACTGTGTACCATGACTTTTGGGGAATAGGAGACACAAGTGTGAACCATGTGATAAGTGTTCTTAAAGAAATCCCTTTAACCCTTTTGTTGCCAGATACGTACAATGTATAGAGCTGGCAGCGAGGGGGTTTTATATACAATTCGGTGGCTGCAGCCACCAGGGTTGTATCTAAAACTGACAGGCAAACTCCTGCCTGTCAGGTGGAAGCTAAGGCCCGATTGCTTCCACAGCCCCCGATAACATGCCCCCCCCATGTATTCTGGGCTTAGCCTGCCCATCTGCAGGCCCAGGGCCAACATGGTGGGTGCCAGCGGGTGGAGGGGAGAGCGAACACGTCTGCTCTTTTCCCTTCTTACTGTGACCCAGAAGGTGATGTATACGACGTCACTTCTGGGTCACCGCTGTCACTTTTCCCGGCTATTATAGCCGTGGAGAAATGTATTGCAATGCGTTCTGCATTGCAATACATCCAGTGGAGTCCAGAGAAGACATTCAGGGACTCATTAAAGGAAACCTGTCGCCTAAAAATCATCACGAGGGCTTTGCATGTACAAATGTAAACGCACGCGTTAGGGGCGCCTAGACGTGAAAATGTTGCTTGCGATACACGTTACATATCACCGTGCACGCCGGAGAGCAATAATTCTACCTCAAGACCTCCTCCATAACATTAAACTGATGACCCGTAGGGGCTTTTGAAGCATTGCCCATAGAAAATATAGGGCACTGCAGTTTGTCACCATTTCACTGGCTCATGCAAATTTAAGGTTTGACATGTCGGGTATCCATTTACTCGGTGCAACTTCATCTTTTTTTTACCAAAAACTTGGGTAATTTATTGCATTTCTTTGCCCTAAAATTCACTTTAGTGTTTTTTTTACTGAAATTTTGTGTTTTAGACTTTTACAATAATGCAACGTGTGCAAAAGGGATAAATCAAAGTTTAAGGAGGTTACATTTTTAACTCCATACCCTTACTCTCTGGACTTCTCATGGTGTTGCATTGTAAACATTCTTACAATAATTGAGATTTTATTTACAGGGTCATTAGTGATGATCAGTCCCAAAAAGCCCAAGGCGGCTGAAGTGACGTCAGACTAACATAATCCATACATGCATGTGACCTGACTGGTTTTTCTTTTATGTTTCTAAATGTTTTCGAATTCTGATAGCTTCTGAGCACCTTAGTCATTAAAGAGTCAAAGAGTCAAAGCCAGCATTTACTTGACCACCTCAATACTGGGCACATTCACCCTCTTCCTGCCCAGGCAAATTTTCAGTGCCTTTGCAGTTTGAATTATACTCAGTTATGCACAAATACTCAATTAAAAACCTCCATAGGCAACACTGTATAAGCCTTTACAGGTTATCAGTTTAGCGTTAGAGGAGGTTTGATGCTAGAATTATTGCTCTCACTCTGACGTTCACAGCAATACCTCACGTGGTGCAATCACAACTTACGTATGCGTAATACGTGCTCTTTTGCCTCTGCACATGAGCACAGGGAGGGGGGGAGCGGACAGGGATGTTTTTGTGCACTTGTACACTGTGACAGATGTTGATCGTCCTCTGGCGGACACCTACAGATGATGATCCACTAGTGACACCGACAGATGATGTGGCAATGGAACACTATTACAGATGTTTTTGTGCACTTGTAAAATGTGAGATGTTGATCGTCCACTGGAGGACACCTACAGATGTTGACAATCAACTAGGAACACCGACAGATGTTGATGTTGCAATGGAACACTACTGCGGATGTTTTTGGGCCCTGGTACACTGACAGATGTTGATGTGACACTGGTATACTTTGACAGATGTTGATGGGACACTAATACACTGATGGATGTTTTGTGCACTGGTACAGATGTTGACGTGATACCTGGACAGGGACAGAGGGTGCTTGGTGTACTGTGTGGGGATGGCTGCAGTATGTGTGATCTTTGTATAGCTGAACACTAAAATCATTAGCTAGATAGAGAATGTCCCTGGCTGCAGCATCCCCCTGTTAAAATCAGGTACCCTCCCCCCTTCCCCCCAAAAACGTGCCAAGTGCGGCAGTGGAGGGAGGGAAGAGGATGCAAATAAGCAGAACTTACCCATTTGCCTTTTATCTATATTTTTCATAAGGTTTTAAATGTCCTCATTATCTTGTCCCTCTCTGTTGCATTCTGAACAGGTCAGCTGCTCAGCACAGGCACCATTCAGAAAATGCTTTGGTCTAATTGGATGAAGTGAAGAATGCAGCAGGGCAGCTGCTGTTCAGTGCAGGGCCCAAAAACAAGAAGATATCACTAGAGTGGCAATGCCTACATAAGTGATTTCCAGGAGCATCAGCCAGGTATGGTCTACACATAGTTATTGGTCCAAGTTAGACCAATGTAACTTTATATAAAATATTGATACCTGCAATTAGATTTATATAGCAACTGTATACAGTATGCATATAATTAAAGATGAAATTAAACCTTTGTCTATATTTTGAAGCCCAGGATTAAGGATCCCTTCAGAAGACCATAATGCCAGCAAAAAAATAGTTTTTAGCTAGCAGGGTATTGAGGTGGACAAGATGAATGCCAGAAGAAAATTAGAATGTATTTGCCATAGGTTGTATTCCACCAGTAACATACATGTTTAGACAAAGTGTCCCATTCATTTTTTTTCTCTTGTTTACAGTTTGCCTGTACAAGTAATAATGAAAAGTAGCCTTTGCCATCTATATATACTGTTCATAAATAGCATTAACTAGTATAAAATACCTCCCGCAGGGCACAGCGGTCCATTAGCAGGGATATCAGTGTGGGACATTCTGTGTACCAATTACCAATACAAATGTCATTTTGTCAGGAACCCAAAGCAGCTTATTGTTTTACATACATATATTTGATGATCAAAGTGTACAAGCCAATTCTTTAGCACAGTTAATGAGCGAGCCTGAGCCGCAGGAGTGTTGATCAGGTCTGTCACAATCAGAAAGATGTTTATGCCTACAACTAGAAAGTTGCATTTAATTGTTTTCTGAAAAAGTTCTCTTAAAGTGTATTTACACTTTTGCAGCCAAATTGGGATAATCACTTTTATGTTTGTTACATATTCTCATACACACTGCAAAACGAAAATTTCCTAAAATTGCTTCTAACATTTTTTTAAAATGCAATGCTAAGAATGGGCTTTTTACCAAATTAACCCTGTCTTGTATAGCACTGGAAGAACTCATTATTGGTTGTAAACTTGATTTGCACACTGTCTAAAAAAGGGTTAAGAATCTACAAGCCTGGCTTAGTTACATTGCATGTAAAACTCAGTAGGGTTGATTTACTAAAACTGGCGAGGGCAAAATCTGGTGCAGCTCTGCACAGAAACCAATTTGCTTCCAGGTTTTATTGTCAAAGCGTAATTGAACACGCTGAAGATAGAAGCTGATTGGCTACCATGCAGAGCTTTTCCACTCTCCAGTTTTAGTAAATCAACCCCAACATGTCCCCAGTCTTTGTCTGGAGACAGACTCGCTTTAAAATTCTTTAGAGTATCTTGCAGTCTACCCAAAGGCCTGCTCCACAGAAACACCTAAAAAAGGTAAGACTTTCTTTTTCTTTATATTGATATTTTTCCATGTGCTGCATAAACGGGAACACAAAAACATATAACGAAGTTTTTTTTGCAAGTGAGAGTAAACGTGAATGCACAAATATGACTTATTCCTTTAATTATACTACATGACGAAAGGGTAGGTGGGAGAAATAATCGCTTATAGCAGAGATAACAGGTAACACATATACATGCAGAAGATAGGAGCACCAAAGTGGTGGTAACTAAAAAAAGTAAGCGCCATTCACTACTTTCACAGCCTGTCCAGGGGTGTTTTCTGAAAGCAGTGGGCCTGTGTGCAAGATCATAAGCTGAGCCTTTCTGCCTGAGAAAAAAAGTGCAAAAATTGGGTGTGGTGTTCATTGCGCTGAATATTGGATGTGGCCTATAGTGAAGGTTCAGTAGTAATGCAGAATTCCGAGATCAGTATTGACACAGAGTGCACAGGTCAATAGTAAGGCCGACCATAGATGGTTCAAAGATGACCCCATCTCCTTATGACATCACTGACTGGGGGCATCACAAGGGGTGAGGCCACTTAGTTTATTTAGTGCCAGGAGGCTGCAGAGCCGTCATTCGGCGGGTGTTTGGCAGCCATCGTTCATTGTGATTGACGTTGGATCTAATAGGGACAAGCTTTTCTTTTATTTAAAAAGGACTTGTCAAAAACAGTTTGCATTTTTCTGCTTTTTTACCACTTTTTGGTTAATGAGTAGGTGTACCATGTACCCCTACTTATTCACATGGGGGGGGGCAGGATCTGGGGGCCCCCTTTAAAGGGGGCATCTAGATTCTGATAAGCTCCCTGCCCACAGGTCCCCACAACCACTGGTCAGGGTCATGGGGAAGAAGCTCATGTCCTCACCAACATGGGGACAAGGTGCTTTGGAGTGGGGGCCCTGCCCCAAAGCATCCCCCCCATGTTGAGGGCACGTAGCCTGGTGTGGTTTGGAAGGGGGGGCACACTGTTTTTTTTTAAATGTAATTTTTAATTGCCAGCAATTGTTTTGTTTCAGAAATCCCACTGACAGCTGATGACTCATTGCTTGTTAAGGACGAAGCAACCCGCTTCTTAACAACCAAGTTTACTGGTTGTTAAGCACGATGGCAGCTGCCGACTCCTTAATGGTCCTTTCACATGGGCATTCCATTTATTTTCATCAGTTCAGTCACGTTTTTTTCTCAAGAAAAAAAGCAGATCAGTTCAAATCAGTTTTTCATCAGTTTACATCCATTTTTCATCAGTTTACATCCGTTTTCATCCATTTACAGCCATTATTTGTCTGTCTGTTTACATCAGTTTTTCATCCGTTCTGTGTTTTTTTTTTTTACGAAAGAAAAATAGGGTTTTCTTTCTTTCAAAAAAACAGATGTTAACATTAACGAATGTAAACAGATGATCATCCGTTTACATCCGCTAGTCCATAGAAATAGATGGGTGTCCGTTTTTTATCCATGAACGGACAGATGAAAAATGGAAAACCCATGTGAAAGGGGCCTAACTATCAAATGCTTGGACCACTACTTATTTATCACATGCATTTACTTATTTCCTTCTGTATATTGACTTTAACTACTGTTTTATGCGGTATTTACTTAGCGTTTTTGCTTTATGCGGTAAATACTTAAAGCAATAGTGAATTGAGATTTTCAGGATTGTATGTGGTATCTGGGAAACCACCTAATCTGCTTTTGAGAATAGAGCCCACGGTTATCTCTAGGTTCAAAAGTTAATTCTCCCAGGAAAGAGCAGTATGAAACATAAAAAAGGATGATTAGAGGCCCCCCCCCTCCATCATTCTACTCATAACACATGCAATATAAGGAATGAAGAGAGGGTGGATGAGGCGGCTATGACCAGTACCTGGAAATGCAAACCACACGCACGCACACACGCGTGATTTTGTGCATCCCTGCCGCCATGTAGCAGTACTTCTGCTATAGGGTGGTAGGAAAGTGGTTAAGTGGTTCTAAAGGCTCAAGGTTTTTTCACCTTCATGCATTCTATAACGAGCACAGGACGAGCATGCAGCAGTGACTCCCTAGGGCAAGTGGCTTTCCCTGGGGGCACTGCTAGAGAGATAGGAGCCAGAAGTGGGGACCGAAAAAGAAGAGGATCGGGGTTGCTCTGTGCGAAATCACTGCATAGAGCAAGTAAGAATAGACATGTTTGTTATTTTAAGAAAAAAAAAAGGGGGCTTTAGTGTCACTTTAAGAATATATACAGTACATGCAATATATTTTTAAGAATGTGTGTTAATAAAATGTACGTGCTATATTTCAACAGTCGCAGCGGCCTCATCCTCCTGTTCTTCATTCTTTATATTTCTGTTTCAATATTTTTATTAGGAAAGTTTTGTTTTTTAAGAATATAACAAGCTCAAAATACGCCCTTGCAGGGGTAGAGCAGAATAATAACATATAAACAGAGACATCCTGCTGACTTGTATTAGTCAAATAACAAAAAGTCCAATGGCATCAAGAAGGGACGGCAAACAGCCAAGCCAAATAGCAGCAGTAATCCAACATGATATTGGAAAAAAAGAGAAAAGAAAAGAGGTTAGAAGAAAAGAGAAAGAAAATAAAACAAAAGGGAATCAGAAAGAAAACATGAAAGAAGGGAAACTAGAGGGATCGCGGATCCGGGGCTAGCACCAGCAGCAACTATAGGAGGCCATAACTAGTAGGAGACAGCGATGGTAAGGAATAACGTATCCAAGGTTCCCAAACCTTAAGGAATCGCAGATGAGAATCATGAAGAATGCCAGACATCTGCTCATTGATCAACATAGCATTCACCTGGGTCCTCACCCCTTGGAAGACTACCGAAGGGGTTCTCCAAGCTTGAGCTATAGCACGTTTGGCCAAAATGAATAGGTAGGATGCCAATTTCTATTGAGACCTAGACAGACCCAAAATTGGGCAATGCAGGAGGGCCACCCTTGCATCCCTACGGACCGTAATATCAAATAGCGTTTGAAGCAAACCGAAAACCCTAGACCAGAAGCCTATCAATCGCGGGCACGACCACCAAATGTGCAAGACGTCCCCGCGTAGACCACAGTTCCGGAAACACCTATCTCAGCCAGCCGGATTAAAGTGAGCAGTCCGAGCCGGGACCCAGTACCACCGTAGTAGAACTTTGCAGGCTGCCTCAAGAGTGACTGTAATGAATGAACATTTCGCCACCATCTCGCAGGCCCTATGCCAATCCTCCGCCGTAATCGAAACACCCAGATCTCGCTCCCATTGAGAAGCATAAGACGGGTGATGAGGAAGACCTACTGTTAAGGGAGGCATAAATTACAGAAATAAGGCCAGGGGACCCTGGGGAAAGCTGACAAGCGTGCTCAAAGGGCGTTTTGTGGTAAGGATATGCAGAGGTACGGCAGAGGGATAGGATCCAGTAGCACAATTGCAAATACCAATGGATTCTCGAAGAGACTCCCAAGATGGAAGCGTACGAGTGCTCAGAAAATCATGTGCAATAACAAAGCCATGGGAGGTCCACAAAGAGAAATAAGAGGGATGCTCTAGGCCTGACGTCCCATCCACTAAGCCCCACCCTACGCATTTCGTCATCCGACGTCTTGAAGACGTCCCATCCACTAAGCCACACCCTACGTCAGGACGCTCCTTGAGACTGTCGGATGTGATCACGGTGAGCGAGGCTCGTCCCTGCTTTAGCTTTTTGAGACTGATATTGCTGGTGTCGGTTGGACACCTTTCTTGTGAGTGCATATTTAAGGCTACAATAAAATTTATCTTTGTTTCAATATACTGCACCATGATACTCTTCTTTGATTCCCCGAGCATTTCCAAAGTTATGAAGGCATGATGACCACTTGCAGTTAAGGCTGTTCCATGTGTGCTGATTTGGCTGATTGCAGTCTATTGCTCCTGGATATTCCAACAGATCATCGCTCCCAGAGCGATGATCAGCTATTTTTTGCTGATTTATAATTTGATCAGCAAATAGCTCTGGTGAGTTTACCCATTTCATTCGGTGATGGATTTTGCTACACGGTGGCTTTTCTTGTTTAAGAGATTTTTTAATCACTTATATTGGTGTTTGGACTTCTATATGAATTACGGACATTTATAAATATATTTTTTATTTTATTTATGTATTTATCTGCATTTTCATGTGATTTGGTATTTAGAGCATTCCTTTCTATATTTTTTGCCACTTACCTTTTCTTTGGTTAGGTTTGCAGCTTTATATATAATTTATTGGCGCTGTGTCTATATATTTTACATTTATTAATTCGGGTGCCCAGAATCTTTCCCAGAATCTTCAAGTCCACGTTTACCAGTGAGATCGGTCTGAAAGCTTGCGGGTCAAAGGCATCTTCAGCTTTCTTAGGGATCATAGTAATATGAGCCTGAAGAGACTCCAAGGAAAGGGAGAGGAATTGATGAAACATTCCTACACTCTCCAAGAGCATCTGAAAAAACATCCCTACACCCTCCCAGTGAGATGAAAACTGTGAAGTAACCAAGGGGCACTTTGATGTTGGGGGGATTGGCTCCCACTCTTCTCCTTCCCCAACAGGTTTGGGGTTAATTGGCTCCTTCTCCTGACAGAGAACCAGTGTCTCCCAATGCTGTGCAATGTGTGAGGGTACAGTGGGCCTATCCCCTTGGGGCCCATGTGCATCAGATATATTGCATCTATCGATGATATGCCACTTAGCCTGCCTTACTTCTGTGCAAAAGTGACCCTGTGGGTATAGCTTTATATAGGGTTATAGTTGAAACAAAATGTTTTGTTAACTCTATTGATAAAAAGAAATATGAGAAATAAACAGCTCACACTGTTCCATAAGGAAGAGACTATGGCCATCTTGATTTTTCACTTGAGGACATTAAAAGTACAGAGTTTCTCCGGGAAAAGGATTTCCTTGTTAACCTCAGTTTAAAACTGCATTCTAGGCAGATTAAAAAAATGCACAAATATCAATGCAGCTCTTTATTAAATTTAAAAATTGGACCTTTGTGTAATTTTTCCAAATATGTAATTTTTTTTATTTAGCAGAAGAGATATGGGGATCATTTACCTATATGAAAAGCACCCTTGTACACCCCCCCCCCCATTAGGTCAAAGCCAGAGATACACAATCAGCAGGGAACATGAGCTTTACAGAATGCAGATCTACAGACCTGACCCTGTAGTGGGTGTTTCTGACCTCTGCAGTGAGACCACTGCATTCCCATAGAAAGCAGGGGTCTCAGTTCCCACACTGCAACATGCTGGAAGGGCTTTCTACTGGCAGACTTTTCTCCTCAGAATGTGGCTGCTTTCTAAAAGCAACAAATTGTATAACACTCAACACTTCGTGTTGACGCATCTAGAATATTTTTTGCAGATTTAAACTGAATATTCAACTGGGCACATCTGTTATGATTGAAAAAAAAAAAACACACACACACACACACACACACACACACACACACACCACAACAGCTTCCCCTCTCTCCTGGCATTTTCTGAATGAGTACACATTGCTTGCAGTGCAGCACACACCCTGACTTCTTCCTACCATCTGTAAGATGGTAGAAATAAAGCCAGGTGCCAAAAGCAATGCAACTCCTGTGTGCCTGAGCAGGCGTTACATCAGAGATGGTTGCTTAATGGGAAAAGATTAGCTACACAGGCCCTGAAAAATAAAATGAGGAACAGTTTAGATCTGTCATCAATAAAGTGGCAAACAGGCAGACGAACACATTTCTGCTTTAAATGCAAGCAGTATAGGTACATACATTTGGCCTGGTATTAGCCTCTTGCAGTCCATTACACGGCAGAGCTCAGACTGGGAAAGGTAAACTAGGACAAATGAGAAGCCAGTGAGTTGAGTTGCAATGTTTATTTGCTAAACAGGAACATGATAACAGGAGGCTACAGCAGACTGACAAAGATAAGCTCACCAGTTTGCTGCTTCTTTTACTGTCCAGTCACTGGTTGGGGACAAGACCTGTAGGTCCTCCTCAAGTGCAACTGAAAATAGGCAGATATCAGATTGGAAAGCAGAAAGAAAAATCCTTTGGTAAGTAAAACAGTACTAAGATACTGTTTGAGTTTAGACATTTATTTAGCAATCTGCTTGGAGTTCTGACACGAGGAACAACAGTCATGATATAAAGGGAAGGCATACAAATTCTTCAGAACAGACATTGTTTAAGATTGCTTACGCAGTATGCCTTAAGGGATATATAGGTATGAAATGTAAAACAAATAGCTGAAAGATTTATGGAGTATTATTTACATCCATTTGTCCTTTGGAAGAAGAGTCAGGACAAAGAGACAGTAAATATATTGAATTTTCATGTGGACTGGTTACATTCTTACATTTAAAAAAGAATCATAAAACATACGAGACATCAGTTGCATATTTCACTAAACATCTGCAACAACCACAGTCCTGAAGAATTTAAAAATGCTCTCTGCACATGGGCCTATTGACAGCACAATGCTGTGCGCTGCATCACACACATTCTCAGACACAATGGTGCAGTAAACAGCCACTGAATGGGCTGAATCACACAGCGACCCACACAAAAGTAGGGCAGGCTGAAATTTATCTTAGCACAACCTATCGGACACTGTATGCTGTGAAGAGCACATGAGTTTTAGGAGCTGCTTTGAGGTGCCAATCACCATTAATGAAACTGCAGTGCACCATCACAAGTAATGTGGGCTGCTTCTCATTACTGCAACACAGTTGGCTGAATGGGCCTTATATGTTATTAGGCAGGGGCGGATGACCATTTGGAAACTCGGGCACTGCCCGAGGTCCCAGGGTCAGTAGGGGGCCCCATGAGATGCCCCTGGTACCTTTTTCATAGGCTTTTTTGAGTTTGGGCAAGGACACAGGGGTCCCATGATCCCCTATTGCCCGGGGACCCCATGAGTTGTCAGTCTGCCCCTGTTATTAGGTCTACACTACTGCAGGATACTTAAACTCTCCTGCATGCCAACACGCAGTCCCAACCAGAAACCTACCCACAAACATATATTCCTCCCTGAGGGCTTCGCATATGCATTCCCTTATTTCCTGTCCAACTCTACACCTTCTGAGAAATTCTGTGTTCAATAAGTTTGCTTACTTGCCTTCTCTAAGACTTCTTAAAAGCAAACATCCAGTCATGTGGTTAGTTCAAAGTGTCTCCCTAGTTCAAGGCACTAGTAGCTGGCACTAGACTAAGTGTTTTCCTCAGCACCCTCTCCTCCATGCCAATCCTGAACTCAGCTTTTTAACATACAGAGAGCATATATTACAGATGACACACTCTGGAAAACACATATAGTGAGTGAAAAGTGGTGCGGCAAAGAAAGCCACTGTGCTTACAGGAACACATTCTATAGACACCTTTTGTGATCTAGATAAAGAAAGACTCTAGCAAAATTGGAGCCATCTAATGGAACCTGAAAGCATTTAATAATGAAGTATACAATCCTAATTTCAAAATTCAGTCATACTAGGTTGAGTGACAGTAGTATGTTATTTATAAAAAGGGGCGTCTATTAGCATGTTGGAACTTGTTTGCTGCCTCATTTTTCTTAGAAAATTCACATCAAGATGCAACCTTAGCACAAAAGGGAATATACTGGTGACTTTCTCAAAGCTGATATTTACATTATGGATTGCATTGGTAGCTACTTGTATCCAAGGCCAATGCACAGACTGGGTGTATACGTATGATACAGAATTGTTCATTCGTGATGTCTCTATAGTTCTGGATGATAATATGCCAACAAAAAGTGTTACAATGAATAGCAGTTTCATGAACACCTGGACGAAGTCACATACCATCCATAGTCATCATATCTAAAGTTCACTGAACACTTATGGGATACTCTGGAGCACAGAATTAAAAAAAATGTTTCCTCTTCCTTTCACCCTAAAATTACTAGAAGGCATTTTTCTTGTATAATGGAATCTTGTACAATCTGTTCTGAAGGCAAAAAAGCGACCTCTACTCCGTGTTAGGTACCGAATACAAATATGTTATTTTGTGAACTCCCTGTACATAAAGACTCCCATACCAGTAGCTTACCTAGACTTTTGCTCCATCTTCTGTTCAGACTATGCATTTGACCCTTTCATGGCCAGAAGCCATTAATTGATAGCATCATAATGCGCAGGTTAAGTAAACAATAACTGTATAACCTACCAAAATATTATTTATATATATTTATAAGGACATAAAGCTCTTATTTGGTAAACTGTTTCTAAAAAACTACAGTTTTTGTTTTACTATTAACTTGCAAATGCACAATTTCTTTTTTAATACTATGATCGTATTTGACAATTGCAGATTCTAACAGAGGAACACTGACGACTTCAGGCTACAGTGCCATCTGCAAGCTAAAGGCTTGTTTTGGCAATAAATCCTCCAGCCCGCATGTAATCCCTATATCATAGCTGACAGCGATCACATTATCATCAGGAGACAATCAGGTTGACCCCTGAAATTCAAACGGGGACCAGAGCTGTCAATAACATTCTAAATTAACAATGGGTCCATCATTTTGAAAAGTGTTAATATAAAGCTTGCAAGCTGGAAGGGGTTAAAGACATTAACCACTTGCCAACAACTCACAGTAAATATACCATGAGATGATGGCAGGTGCAGGCACAATCACGTACATGTACTTGATTGGCCCTTTTCCAGGTTTGGGGAACATGCAGAGGCACATGCATGACCCCCTGCTTATCTGTACTGTGATTGTACACAACATGAGTTTGGCAGCCAATTTCAGCCAATGATTTCAGCTGATCGGCTGTGTCCAATCACACAAAACAGAAAACTCTGTGTACAGGGCTGTATTTTCTTCCTGCAATGAAGGAAGAAAAAGCTGTCACATAGTAAAGTAAAAGCAGTACATATAACACACATTGTTAGGCACACAATTAACCCCTTGATTGCCCCTAGATGTCAACCCCCTCCCAGCCAGTGTCATTAGTACAGTGACAGTGTACAGCAAGGGTGTCAAGCTGGTGGCCCTCCAGCTGTTGCCAAACTACAAGTCCCATGAGGCATTGCAAGACTGCCAGTTACAAGCAAGACTATCAAAGGCAGAGGCATGATGGGACTTGTAGTTTCACAACAGTTGGAGGGCCACGAATTTGACACCCCTGCCGTACAGTATTAGCACTGATCACTGTATTGGTGTCAGTATTGATGTCAGTGTATCAGTTCGTTTACCTCCCAGATAGCATCAGCTAGTGCCAGCACCAAACTATCGCAGTTCCACTATAAGTCGCTGATCGCCACCATTAGCAGTAATAGTGCCAGAAATTCCAGTGTATATAAGCCATTGTTTATAGAGGTGATAACTTTCACACAAACAGATGATACACTTGGGACATTGGGATTTTTTTCTTTTACCAAAAGACATGAATCAGAATATATTTTGGCCTCAACTTATGAAGACATTTGTTTTTTTCTATTAGATAACAGAAAGTGGAAAATACTGTGTTTTTCCAAAATTTTCGGTCTTTCTTCATGTATATAATAAAAGAAATGCCAGTGGTCATGGAAAACCACCAAAAGAAGTTTCTATGTGAAAAAAAATAAACTTCATTTGCGCACAGTGTTGCATGACTGTGAAATTGGCAGTTAAAGTAGTGCAGTGCTGAATAGCAAAAAAAATGCTCTGGTCATGAAGGGGTTAACACCTTTTCATTAGTCAAGTGGTTAATGACCATGTCAGCTGAAAATTTTACTGTAATGTCTATTTAACAAACAATGTATCTAATTTTAGCATTCACATAGCTGGATGTATGCTACTGTCCAAGCAGTGGTCATGGGGCTTTGTTCAAGGTTATGTCAATCAAGCAGGTTGGATAATTACTAGATGATATATGTGTTTGTACTTGCTTTGCCCAAATGTTAAGACCAAATAGCCTTGGGGTGAAAGAGTTGGAGATAAGATCGCCACACCTGCAGGAGGAATCTTGGGAAACAAGCGCGAATAAGATACCCAGAAGAGTATGCGTGTGCCAGAAAATCATAGGAATCAAATTAAAGGGGTTAATATCATATAGAGTATCTGATATAATGAGGTTCATATCTATTCTTACAGAAGCTACAAGGTATCAGAAACAACACATCTTATACCAGGAAATGTGAAGATTTCCAGATAACATATTTTACATACACACCTCTACGTGTCCCTGCAGCAGCTTAAATATTGATTTCTGTTATAAAGGCAAAATTCTTTTAGACACAAGGAGTGTTCATTTTAAAGCTACACTGTTACATTTTCTCTTTTAACATTCAATATTCAGTAAACATACTGTTAGAATTAAATAAAATGTGAGAGTTTGCATTTTGGATTGCTTCTACTTAGACCCATTGTTAAAGTGTACGTCCAGTGTATGTGCAGCCTGAACTCCAGATCTGCTTACTCTGTCCAGCTAAGTGACTGATTTCTGAAACCTTTGGAGCAGCATGACAGCCAGAAAATTACTATTATCAGGACAGGTAAAAAAGTGTATGTCCAGTCTTTTTTTTTTTTTTTTTACATAGTGCCTGTAGTCAGTAGTGAGAGGCATCATTGGTGTCAGTGGGAGGAATCTTTCCCCACTACTGGTGTCAGGAAAAAAAAAAAATAGTACCTCTTATCAGTGGGATAACAGTGCCATAAGGGCCAGATAAAAGAAAGGAAAGGGTCACAGGTTGGAGACCATTGGCCTTTACTGCTGAAAGTGTTTTGTTATGCATGTATGATTGTTGCAAAACCCACTCTGCCAGAAATCTTGTGAACCAATAACCTTCTATGCTCTGTCATCATCCCTGCCCAGTTTCATAGAACTGCAGAACAAACCGCCCTCTTAGATATGAAGATGCGGCAAGGTGTTCTGTAGTCCTAACACACCTGCCCTAGCTATGAAGATGCGGCAAGGTGTTCTGTAGTCCTAACACACCTGCCCTAGCTATGAAGATGCGGCAAGGTGTTCTGTAGTCCTAACACACCTGCCCTAGGCTGACAACACTGCTCCTTCATAGATACAGGGCAGAGAAATGTGTTACTGGAAGAATCATCAAGAGGAAAGAAATACAAAATCTGAAGGAGAAAACAAACCTTGCCGCTGCATTTAAAGCAGAACTTCACTCTCCCAATCCTTATACTGCTAGCATTAGTAAATAGATAGGAAAGTACATCATATGTACTTGTTTTAAACTTTTTTTTTACATTTCTTCAGTTAGTTCATTGTTTCCATGCCTAGGCAAATGATGTCATACACCCCAGGAGTCTTCAGGATAGGAGGGAGGGTTCTCAGCTCAGGTTATGCCTGAGGTAAGGGTAGATGGATTCCTGGAAGTAAATTTTACATGAATTGTCTGCCCTTACTCAAGATGGCCACTGTCAGAAATGCAAAGGGGCGCTGTTCAAAATGATTTTGCAACAAAATAAAGCATGGAGACATGGATGGATGGGGGAGTTTTCTTTAGATATTAAAAATGAATTAAATAGCATTTTTGGTTTGTGGTGCTGAGATGCAGTGCAGTTCTGCTTTACGGACTGGTAAGTTGCATTATATTAACATTTTTGGAGTAGGGAGAAAATGTGCAAGCAGCCTGTTGAAAGCTTACAGTATTGCTTTTTATACTGACCAAATCAGATTTGCAAGGGATTTCCAGAGAAGTACTGAAAGGCAGAAACAGAAAAAAATTGTCAGCAAAGCAAACACAAACAATAGACACTAGAAATAAATGGGCACTGTCATCATCCAGTGAACAATACTTTACCAAGGAATTCATTGTGGCAAACAAAAGGTTTAGTCGTCTGAATGGACATTTGTTTTACTATATTTTTCTACATTTTCCTTGCTATTTAGTTAGGCCTTGCTAGGTAATTTTTTTTTAAAATGGCACTGAACCCCAGTGATCTTTGATCTCTTTCACGTTGTTCTGGTAGATCTCCACCTCTCAAAGGTTGCTTACCCCTGACCTAGACCATTTAGACTATCTTATAGGTGCAATGGTAACGAAGTTGCAGATAATCTTGTTTTTGATCTGACAGATACATTGTTGCAGTCAGTGTGCAGCCTTTCCATAGCAATTAATGATTGCAGTAGACACTATGCCTGCATCTCACATTAAGCAGGGTTTTGGTGCATTTTTAGTACTGCACAGCTCTCAAAGCCCCCATTCACACCTGAAAGACTTCAAACATGTTTCCAGAAGTGCTTCACCTCTCAACACTCTGATGTTATTTCCTTGTGCCAATTCACATTTGAGCGATCCCATATCAATGACTGCGCAGAAAAAGGAGGTTCTCTGGGGCACAGCAATGCATTTTCTTACCCCAAAAGACTTCAATGTGGGAGCCTGAAAAAAATGCACATTTTCCATACCTAAAAAGACTCTCCTCTTCCAAGTAACTTTGGTTAAAACAAAAACTGCTCAAACCTGAAAGTGTACAAAACACGCTCAAAATGCTTGAACATTAATGCAGCCTAAATGAGGAAGACACTGCCCAGTCCTACAGGAGGGTGAAGGAAGCAGCATGCCTTAGTAACTTCAGTTATCCTTTAATTGAGATATCATAGTTATAATAGTGCGGGTAATGGAGAATAAGAACTCAAGAAGCCACATATTCAAGAAGAAAATATTAAATACACATGGACAAATACAGTGCATCCAGAAAGTATTCACAACGCTTAACTTTTGCCACATTTTGTTGTTACAGCCCTAATCCAAAATGGATTAAATTCATTTTTTTCCTCAACATTCTACAAACACCCCATAATGACAACGTGAAAGAAGTTCATTTTGAAATCTTTGCAATTTATTAAAAAAAAAAAACTAAAAAAAAACCAAAAAACACATGCACATAATTATTCACAGCCTTTGCCATGACACTCAAAATTGAGCTCTGGTGCATCCTGTTCCCACTGATCATCCTTGAGATGTTTCCACAACTTGATTGGAGTGCACCTATGGGAAATTTAGTTGATTGGACCTGATTATGAAAGGCATAAACCTGTCTATATAAAGGTCCCACAGTTAACAGTGCATGTCAGAGCACAAACCAAGCCATGAAGACCAAGGAATTGTCCGTAGACCTCCGAGACAGGATTGTATCAAGTCTGGGCCACTCCAGGCCATTCACATATATTTATTAAAAATAAAAAAACTAAAAAAAAAACAAACACATGTACATAAGTATTCACAGCCTTTGCCATGAAACAACATTGAAACATCCTTGATGAAAACCTGTTCCAGAGTGCACTGGACCTTAGACTGGGGTTCATCTTTCAACAGGACAATGACCCTAAACACACATCCCACATAACAAAAGAGTGGCTAGGAGCCAACTCTGTGAATGTTCTGGAGTGGCCCATCCAGAGCCGAGACTTGAACCGGATTGAACATCTCTGGAGAGATCTGAAAATGTCTGTGCACCGACGCTCCCCATCCAACCTGATGGAGCTTGAAAGGTACTGCAAAGAAGAATTGGAGAAATTGCCCAAAAATAGGTGTGCCAAGCTCAAAATGACTTGAGGCTGTAATTGGTGCTAAAGGTGCTTCAACAAAGTATTGAGCAAAGACTGTGAATACTTACATACATTTTTTTTTGTATTTTATTTTTAATAAATTGCATGGATTTCAAAATGAACTTTTCACGTTGTCATTATGGGGTATTGTTTGTAGAATGTTGAGGAAAAAAATGAATTTAATCCATTTTGGAATAAGGCTGTATTGTAACAAAATGTGGCAAAAAGTAAGCTTTGTGAATATTTTCTGGATGCCCTGTACGTTCTAGTCATGTCCATTTGCAAGGTACAAAATGTCACATTTTGTCCATCACTTTGTTATGTTTAACAAAGTGTTAAAAAGGTAGTATCTTGCAGTATGCAAGTTTTAATATCCCCAGGACCTGATGGAGTCAAACTGTGGCTTGTTGGTGAATGACAAAATCTCAGCCAGAGGAGGGTTATAGAGGGAAGAGTTCTATTACATAGCTGGAAGATACAGTGTTGTTGAATGCCTTTCCATTAATGTGTATGTGCCAAAAGTAACTGGCACTTGTAAGACTGAACCATACCTATGTTCTATGATCTATGCAATATGTGCCATGGCCATAGAGTAGACTATGCACTCTTTTAAGGGAGCTTCAAAGAACAGCTTAATCTAGGTCACCCCTCTCTAGTCTCAAGGCTGATCTTCAATAGTTCGATAAAGATAAGCAGAAAAAATTGTTTTTGTACTCCAAACATGGGTTGACTATTGGGAAGTTTGGCTTATATTTCTTATTTACTCTTTGATGTCTACTATGTCTAAGTCAAGTGTTAAATCATAAGACTTTGGAAAAGGGGCAAACAACTATTGTCTCTGATGCTCCAGAGCAGCATTGTGCAATGACAGTTTTTGTATTTAAATACTTGAGTTGTATGCTTCATACAAAACTCTCTTACCTGACATTCATAAATAAATATTTCTAGGCTTCATCCATTATGAATTTTCTTATTATATTAAATAATTTTTACTGTGGAAAAAAAAAATGACAACTCCAATAAAAATGTAAAGAAATTAAGGAATCCTTTCATTGTGAGTCGCCTGGGTCTGATGTTGTCTGAAGCTAGGTCTCTGTCATTCTAGGAACTAGGAAAAGCACTGGTGTCTAGTGGAGAGGACGGATTCTCAATGACATTTTCAGTCTAGTTAGCTACCTTTTATGTGGTGCTTGGTGGATTCTCAAATCTTGGGGGAAGAGGACTGCACTTGTGGCACAGTAGACTGTATTTTACTGTGCCATACCCACTTCGTTCAGAGATCACAGATAAGTTTTTCTGTAATGACAAAGCACTTCCCTAATCGGAAGTAAGCATATTACAATAAACACAATCTCACTGTAATTTGTGTCATTATGGCATGCATGAGTGATCCTATCATGTTACAGGACCCTAGAATAGGAAAAGATCAGCTAGACTGACTGTTAATAAAAAAAATGACCATGCACCATTTTCAGAACATTTTGACCCCACCTCAATAAATTCCACATAGTTGTTAAACATCTATTAATTTATTTGGTTCCGTGTCTACAAAGACCATCAGATCAGAGCAGAGTTCAGACGTGTGCTTATATGGTCCAACTGTACCTTTTTTAAATGAACGTTCATGTCAAATCTTGAGTGAAGTAAGGATTAGCAGAAAGCATACCATGGTCCTGAAGGTGGCAGAGTAGATAACTGCCATATTGGGTTACATGGAAACATACCCATTTTGTTCGATTTCGATTAGCAGAGGGTAGTTCTGTGTGGCACAGCACTTCTCTACCCATTCTGAATGAAGTGATCATGTTACAATAGAACAATTTTATTGTCATTTATTGTGCCAACAAGATGTCACCTTGATATATATTCTAATGGTCCCCTCTTGCTCCAAGACTCTAGGAAGGAAGCGGATTGGCAATGATAGAAGCGGAGTGGCTAGATTGATTGATAATCAAAAAACTGTCATTGAGCATTTGCTTGGTGAGAAAATTCTCCCCATCTCATGAAAGGCCAAGTTCAAGTTCACCTTTGGAGTATGTTCCACCCGTGTTTAGGGCAAAACATGTTGACATGTTCCAGCTCCTGCCTCCCCCTGTGACTGCAAGCGGAGGTTCTTCTCCCCACATCCACTGTCACAATTTAAAAACAACATGGCCGTTTTTGGCTCCACCCACGCAGCTAAGTCATTTATCTCCTAGATTGTAAGAACGAAAGAGCAGGGCCCTCGATCCCCTCATGTTTTGCATTGTACTGTTGTTGTTCTGTCACATGTTCTGTCCCCCTTTGTAATATACAGCGCTGAGCGAACTATTGGCGCTTTATAAATACTGTATAATAATAATTTACAGAGTTCTATGAATGAACAAATTACATCTATTGTTGGTCTCCACAGCAGATGACTTGTAGTTCTGAATGAACTGTGAGGGTGCTGGTGAGTGCTCTTGTAGTGCACTGATTTTCCCTGCTATTCTAAACCTGCCTGTCCATACAAGGTATGGGCAGACAGCTTGCTAAGTGTCTGCAGGATCCAGGCATTACACCAACCATTTTTCTCTTAATGTTTGTGACGAATATATTTTGTGGGTATATAGGTCAAAAGAAAGATTGCATGACTGGCTGGTCAGTAACCTATTGCCTTCATGTATAGGTACCTCAAGTACAGAAGCACTCAATCTGGTGCACAATGTCAAGGGTATACACGTTTAATTAGTATTGATTCTGTATCCATACCAGGGGCGGACTGACAACTCATGGGGCCCCCGGGCAATAGGGTATCATGGGGCCCCTGTGTCCTCGCCCACACTCAAACCACACCAAAAAAAGCCTCTGAAAGGTACCAGGGGCATCTCATGGGGCCCCCTACTGACCCTGGGCGCTCAGGCAGTGCCCGAGTGCTCAAATGGTCAGTCCACCCCTGATCCATACACAGCCACAGCTTAAACCATGCATCCTGAAAAAGAAAATGGTTGGAAATGCTACAAAAGGTAAATAGCTTGAAAAAGCTAGCTGAGTGAAAAGGGTATTAATGTCAATCAAGAAGATAGACAACCCAAAAATACCCCCCACCCCCGCTGATCAATGTACTTTTGAATTTCTCTTGCAACTCTTAAAGTGACACATCTCAGTTTACATGACAGTCAAAGAGGATAGGTCAGTTTTCTAAAAATGACAGCCTGGAAAAAAAAAAAAAAAAGTCCACAATTTGCATAACCGGCTACTCTCCTTTGGGGAAGGGGAAGGGGGAGGGGGGGAATCATCCTGAGGAGATGGAGACAGTGACTCGCAAACAGATGAAAGGAATGTTAGCAGAGGTGTAAGATTGCAGAACAAATTCGGTGAAGGTGGATACTCTCTCCCCTTGACTTTGATAGCTGTCCCTTGACCACGAAGAAAATTCAAATGAAACTTCTTGGTGCCTTGGTAAGAAAACTTTATTTTTATTACATTGGGTCAGTTTCTTTCTTCATGCATTCTAGAGGTGACTTACACTCCTTGGCGAATGTATTTATTAGGAGGATTTATAGGTGATAGGTGTGATCAGAGATTACGAACAGTTTGGTGTCAAGAAGTCAGGTCATGTGACACAGATGTGTCTAAAAATTAATCTTACAAAATATGTATTGTTGGATTTAATAAATAGTTTTTTTGGATTTAGTATTTAAAAAATGGGTGTTTATTGGTCAGCTAAAGAAGCTCAATTAAAGCTGCCTGCATTGGATCTCTTTCCATTGGAAGTGGTGGACCGGATTTAACAAGTTTAGCTATTTCTGGATTATTAGATGCTGTTTGGTGGATGATTGCAGTTCATTATGTAGCAATATGTTTTACACAGGAAGGGTTAAGTGGACAGAATAATATTGAAACAAATGGTGCTAGAGCGTCCCATTGCTTAAATAACGGTTTTACCAATTTTTTTTATTTTAATTTGTTTATTTAAACAAGATGATTTCTTAATGGCAACATATTTGTGTTTGCTGTGACCTATGACAGTACCTTCTTTGTTCTATTAAAGAGATGAATCATCTCAGTTTAAGCTCATTAGTGACAGGTAATCCAGTAAGTATGTATCAAATCACACAAGTTCAAAAGCAGAATACTATGGAATGTTTACCTGCCAAAGAAAACACACATTTTTTTTTTCTTGTGAGTCTTATCTCAGGGTGGGAGCAACTACTCCAACTTCAGCAGATCTTGTTAAAAATGAGAGCAAACTGGTTATTATGACTGTATTACCTGGCTGTTCTAAATGTTTGCTTTAAAATGGGTAGAATTTCTAACAAAAATTCTTAGGAAAAGAATAATCTAAGAAAGTCTGTTTATTTTTGTAATCGTTCATGGGGCCAAATCCACGTTCGTTTTCAACTGCAGTGACGAGAATATTTGAAGGATCAGGATGCAACAAATTTTCTTGGACAAATTTCTAACCATGTATGTGGTTTTCATTCTGTAAAGTGCATTAATTCTAAAATCAAAATGTTAAAAGCAAATTAAATCTTTTGAACCACATTCAAATGTTCTGAGAATTTTTGTATGAATTTTCCTAATATTTTTTGTTTGAAATTCTATCCATCTATGGCCAGCTTAAGAAAAAAAAATGTACCACCGCAAAATACAGTACATCATAATTTTTTATATAGCAATTCACACTTAATGGAAATTACCACAATGGTCTAGATGCTAATGAAAACCAACTCTTTAGCCCTTTTCTGACTGCCCAGCACATATGTTAGGTGGCAAAAGGGTGGGCTTTAACATTCACATGCTATCAGTTGCAGGGCAGTCAATGTTTATGTGCCGGCAGCACACTCCCTGCATGCTCTGAGTACAAAGACCAAGCTTTAAAAGACAATACTTGGTCCAGGGAATGATCGGTAGCTGGCGAGACTGGCTTATAAATAAATGTGTGATTAATTTTGTTACAAATCGAAATTCAGATGTATCTGAATCTCCGAATCACAATAGTAATGAATTTTAATGAATCCGAAATAATTATATTGAAAACAATTAATTCATTTGTATTCATTCATTTGCGACTTCAGAGGGTTTGTAAGTTCCATAATATTGTCTAGCAAGTCGCATTGAAGTCAAACGCAAATCTCATAAAAATCGCAATAGACATGCAAGTTTGCCAAAATAACAAAACAAATCCAGATGAATGAATAATCATCTGAGAATGAATTTGAATCCTATGAAACAACTTTCAAAAATACAAATCAATTTGGAACAACAAATATATGAAACTAATCACACAAAATGAAATTATTGACTTGACAAATGAATCCAAAATGATTTTGTTTTTCATTACGCATACCTACCTCTCTACCTATGAACGTGATGCACGAACACCAATGCATCCCCGTTCAGGTAAACATAGCATGCACAGGCATACACCTGCAGTACACTCTGTGTGAACAAGACCTTAAGAGTAAAGCATCGGCTAAGAACAGGCAGCACAAGATGCGTTCTGCTGCCCAGAAAATATTTTTTTGTGCCCAAGCTTCAGTTTGACTTTGCTACTGGGACCCAACTTCATCTCAATTCAAAGCTAAGCCCTGACAAGTGTCCATTCCAGTGGCCAATTCAATTGTCTCAGTGGCCTATAAAGGCACTCTCATTATACGGAGAGATGGTAATTAGTAAAACACAGTCATCAATTCAGGCAAAGTCATGCCCCTGATAACAACGGAGAGAAAAAAAAAATATTAATATAATAAAATCAAAAGGAAGGCACAGAACAGACTTTTCTGACTATTAAGACATGCCAGTCACACGACTCCATAAGCAAGCAAGGCGTGTGTGTTTATATTATATATATATATATATATATATATATATATATATACATACATACATACATACACACACACATATGCACGCACAAGCAATCATTTTTACTCTTCTTTTTAGGCTTAATTGGAAATTGGAACTAGAAAGACACCTTCTTTCATTTAAATGTGGTTGTTGCCTACATAACAATGTACAGTAATCAATGGTAGTCAGCATTTACAGCATCTCACACTCCAGGTGGTGAGGGGGCCCACTGTGACAGGTCCATAAAAACCTCCCTATTTTCATTAATAATGCATAAACAGGCATGTGTTATACAATAGTTCTTCTCAACTCCCATTTACAAAGAATATTTCTCACCATATACCACAGGTGAGAGAATTAGTATGAATTTCAGTAAATATTACCAAAGCAACCAAATCATCACAGTAAGATACCCTCGGTATTCTGCCCACCTTTATAGTCACAAAAGGATGTACAAGTCTTACATTTTCTCTGCAGAGACCACTGTGTCAGAAACCCACAGTGAGGGGACATGCCAGCAAATGCCTAGGCATCTAATCTTGTGATCCTTTGTGAACAGAATCAGAGGTCAGGGTAGCTGCTGTAGAAACCCAAAGCCAAGGTGATTAAAAGCTTCTGCCAACTATTGATTTTAAGGGAACACAAGGGTGGGCAGAAGAAGGGTCTTACTTTGACAATAGGCCCACATTCGCACTATAGTTCAACCTGAAAAAGTATGCACTGCTGGCACCGAGGACTGGAGTTGATAATCACGCGGACAAATGCTGTATGTAACTATGCAGCCTGCATTTAGTCAAAGTTCACACCTATGCAAGTTGCGTTTGAGTTTTGTGTTTTTGCATTTGCGTTTTTGGTGAGTTTTGCGTTTTTCATTTTCTAAAAATATTTTCTTGTTGCTAGGCACATTTAATATGCAAAATGCATAAAAAATGCAATACGTCCTTTTCTGCAGCATTCCCATTTTAGTCTTTAGAACCAAAAACGCAACATTTGCATTACGTCCCTGACCCCTTCCAAAAAATGCACCGGGTGAAAATGTGAACCTGTCCCATAGGAAATCATGTTAAATGGACTGTAAAGTGTTTCTGCAAAACGTGGCAGAAAACACTTAGGTGTGAACCTAGGGTTAGAGTGTGCTCATATTGGAACTAGTCTAAGTGAACCGTGCCCAAGTTCAGTTATTCCCCCTCCCAATCCCCTTGCAGGTCTGTACTCACACTAGACTTTAAGCACACTTACACCTTCTCCCCTGCTACCCAGACCAGTGATCTTTGCTTCTGTACAGTCTTTTATGGAGAGTTCTATGCTCTGGCACAGTCTGCACTGCAGCAAACCAGTAGACCACTGAATTGAAGTGACCTGAGCCCAGGAAAACCTTTTCCAAGTAATCTCAAGCAGGATACACTCAACTGATCCAGTTCGGAGCACTCACATTACAAAATGAACCGGCCCAAAGGGCTGAACCGTGCCCAGGACTGGTTCAAAGTGCCAGTGTGATTGCACTCTCAAATAGATGAAAGTTGTCTTTACACAGATTGATATTCACAACTGCTGCAAAGTGGCCAATACAGGTAATAACAACTAGCATAAATTAGTAATTAGTCCAGATACACCCGAGCATCCAGATTGATTTTCCTACAGGAAAGGGCGTGTGTCACTTTTCAGCGTTGTTCAGGTCAATGAAATATTCTCAACATGAGACTCACCCCCTATGATACTGTCAGGAAGGAAGTATGGTGACCATCACTGCTGGCCTTCTAAATAAAGTATTAGTTGCATGGCTGTGTCTGATTTAAGTAGGCACAGATGGAGAACAAGCATGTCATAAACAACTGTCAGAAAAGAATTAGAATTCATTATCTCTATACTTGACCAAGGTCATTGCCTCAGACAGCAATTGAGACTAGTAGCCTGTGATTTCAACAGGGTAAAATATCTGCCAGCAATGGCTTTCACTCTTCCCTGCGAGCAGTGTACATGTAAATTAAAACAGAGTGCAAGTATTTTGCAAACAGCAGGAATTTTCTGTAAAACTTGCAGTATTTCCATATATATGAGAAGGTGTCTTATTATGAAAACAAAAAAAAACAAACAGTTTCTCCTTTATCAATCTAGGATAGCTGCAAAATAAAACAATTTGTTACTTATATTCTCCCTAAAAACACAAAATTTCACATAAACTTCTGCTCAGATGGCCAATTAGCAGGCAGAAAACAATGAAATATTTATAGTAACTGTGCTGTACTCAAGTTTTGTTTGGCAATGGTCTTCAGCTGTATGCATAGTCAATTTTGAAACCGTGCCAGATTTTGCAGGCGGGGAAACACATTTCAGGAGAATGAAGGAGAAAATCAGTCAGAATAAATGTCTGAATGTGGACTAACTTAACAATACAATTCGAGATGCATTGTATAGATACTGTCATGAATAATTTACACAAGAAATGACAGCTGTAAAATTCTTTACATTCTTGTATGCCATGCAACAGTGAGAAACATCACTTGAATATGGGCTCCTCTGTAACCAATAAAAAAAAAAAAAAAAGGGGGGTATATGCTAGGAAAGGTCTCCTTTGCCATGCTCAATCAATAATACTATTCACAGATATGACATGTCAATCTCCTAATTCTACCGTTTTCAGCCAGATTGGGCAACAATTTAAATCCTATGGAAGGCACCTGGCATAGCCTGCCACCTGCTGTCCACAGGAATATTTTCTCTGGCAAGTTGGAAAAAGCTGCCATGAAGCAATTTGCCCCCCTTAAAATAAGCAGTACAAGCAAAACATGTAAGCTAACATCACCCCTCCTTCCCCTCTGCTGATAGGAACATCTGGCCAAGCCCAAGGGAGGTCGAGTAGGTCTGCATAACCCGCTTTCTTGGAAATTGAACTGCATAGGTTTCATTTATACATTATACTTAAAAGGAAATTAAATACTAGTCACATATTTCACTTGTATTCCAGTATGACTGATAGCATGGTAATTGTGCCTCCAAACATTGCACTGGTGAGCCTTAGCCTTATCTGCTGAAATTCCAGAGCCCATCTTTAATTGAATGACTTCTTCCAGATCAAATCAGAGTCTTTCTAAAAATGTTATTTGCACTTTGGAGTTTAGGTGATACTCTTTATTGGTTAACTTAAAGCGGAGCTCCAGTCAAAGATAAAAGAAAATAAAAGTCAGCAGCTACAAAAACTGCAGCTGCTGACTTAAAAAAACAAACAAAAAAACAGCCACTCACCTGTCCCACGATCTACCGGTCTACTCACCACAGCCAACTTCATCTTAAGCGTGGGCACCCGGCTGCGACAGCTTGTGGCTTCACAGCTGGGTGCCCACTGCACATGCTCGAGCAGCGCTGCATATTGCAAACCATCCCACAGTCTTCTGGGACCTGTCATGTGTCTCAGAAGACTATGGGGAGGGAGAGGGGAGGACAACTTCTGCTTCTGATCACCTAGACGATCGCAGCAAAGTGGGAGCGGGTACCTGTCAACCTTGGGTACCCACTCCCCAAAGGTGCCAATTCCTCACAGGGAGCAGGGAACTACTACTTAAAGTGGAACTTCCCCTTTTGGGTGGAGCTCTGCTTAAGTTATTAGACAGATAACTTGGATTGCTTCTACAGGTTTTATACTTTTAGAAAAAAGGTTCAGAAAATTAGTTATACACAGTTTCTTCATCTAGAAACTTTTCATCTTTCATAACGTATGTCAGCCAATAAGGGTATCACCTATCACCACAGTCGGAGGGTGAACCTCCAACTGTACATAAATGACTGGTCCACTTCACTATTGTCCCAGGAGGATATACGGGGAACTGCATTCCTGTGAGCATCTGCATACACAGGCCTGTGATCGCTTTGACTGAACACAGTGAATCACAGGAAAATGGTACAGAGCCAATCGCATGGCAGCAACTCAATGCATTTAGGCATTTAGATGTGGTGAAGACGACTTGCTGAAGTTCAAATTGAACATCAGAAGAAGGAATGAAGGGGATATAAGGGACTTTAAATGTGGTATGGTTTTTGGTTGCTGGTCTACATATTTCAAAAATTGCAGATCTACTTGGATTTTCACACATAACCATCTCTAGGGTTTACAGAGAATAATCCGAAAAAGAGAGAAATATCCAGTGAGTGGCAGTTGTGTGGATGAAAATGCCTTGTTGAAGTCAGAGGTGAATGGTCAGACTGGTTCAGCTGCGACATTCAGATGGTAGGGCAGAATTTGGCGTAAACAACATGAAAGCATGGATCCATCCTGCTTTGTATCAATGATTCAAGATGGTGGTGTAATGGTGTGGGGGATATTTTCTTGCCACTAGTGAGGTGTACTTAATAAAGTGTTCGGTGAGTGCACTAAAAATTCTATATAAAAATTCCATTGGGTAGGGTTATTTGTTCATTATTCTAGCCTAGGAAATTGAGTAAGCAAACTGCTGTACAGGCTGCAGGAAATTTCCCAGTAATGCATTGCAATACAATACCCTAAAAGCGAGCATATAGCATGGCCACAACAAAATTCTTTCATAGGCATGTGAAAATGTGATATTCTATTTCAGTTGTGATGTTAAGTGTTTATTCTTAAAGAACAAGCATTACTAATGTATTATGGCTACTGAGACATTAATAATTTTCTATCTTGGCATATTAAAAAAAAAAAAAAAAGACTGCTTGCTGTATTTAATGTAATGTGATGTTAGCAATGGAAAACTGTGTAGAAAAGGTGACCTTCCTTGAAAACTCTGAGTTATCTTAGATTAGAGAAATACATTATTAAGGTGGTCCAAAAGTGACCATGCCTGATGGGATAAGAATTTAGTCAATTTTCCTTCTTTGTACAATGTGCATTACCTATCCTATGCTAAAGTAAAAATTCTTACAAACAGTATAATCACCTCAATCACTTCAAAGCCCCTTAAGTGTTCTACAGTGACCTTCAGTAAGGTAATAAGATATGTGACCTTCCAGCTGTTGGGAATATGAATGCAAACAAGCTAGCAACCCCCCGTTATCCATTCCTAGAGCCTGAGATGTTCTCAATGGAAAAAGACAACGTAGTTTGGGTATAAATACATGTTTTACTACACAACTAGTTATGCTTTAATGTTTTTTAATATAATAAAAAAGAGATAGGTTACCAATACTTTGTGTCAAATGCATGACTTAATGGACTTAATGGACTTACAGACACCTCTGATATTAAGAAATAGTCAGATTAAGCTGGGTATACACCAATAGAATTTTGTTTGAAATTTTAGGTTTTAAAAATGTTTGTTCAGTTCTCTAATAGTTAGATGGGTCAAATTGATGTTCATTTTTGATTGCAATGATGAGGAAAAAAAACAAAAAGGAGCAGGATGTATTCTTTTATCTCAAACTAGCAAATTTCTAACAGTGTATGTGGTTTCCACTTGATAAAGTCCATTCATTCCAAAATCCACTGTTAAAAGCAATTGAAACTTTGAACTACTTTTGAATGACGTTCGTCAAGCCACTGAATGAACTTCAATTTGCAAATGAAAATTCATACAATAATGCTAATACTGTATAGCCAGCTTTACAAAGTGTTTTGTGACAGTTATTTCTTCTTATTAGTGGCAATGAAAGAGGGCGGGGGAGTCATACATAGATCCTGGTGCTGGCTTATCTCAGGGACTTTCATGCAATTTAAGCCATGCAATTAATTTGTGCTCCTAGAAAGACTGTTTAACATAGATGTAAACCCTACCTGAATTACATTTGATTGCTAAAATGATTGTGAAATAAACAGTTTTAACTTTCATACAATAAAATACTGGTTTTCAAGCTTTTTCATTCTTTGTTGCATCCCACTGTTGCTGATCTCCTGTAGCCTTTTTGTAGCCACCTTCTGTCTACATAAACTAAAGTGATTGCTGCGTGGTTTTATTCAGGGCAGGTTTGCTTATGGTGACACATTTTAAAACAGTTGACCATGCCAGTGTTATGAAACCTGTGTGAGAAGGTGACAACACAGGGCAAAATATTGAGACAG